>NW_027045389.1:0-277349 GCF_963576615.1 Watersipora subatra
CTAATTAGCTTATTGTGAAAATATTACAAACGTCTGACAAAAATGAATAATGTAAATTTCCAATTTCAACCAAACATGCTAGAAATGCTCTAATTGAGTTAATTAGCTTATTGTGAAATTATTACAAACGTCTGACAAAAATGAAAAATGTAAATTTCCAATTTCAACCAAACATGCTAGAAATGCTCTAATTGAGCTAATTAGCTTATTGTGAAAATATTACAAACGTCTGACAAAAATGAAAAATGTAAATTTCCAATTTCAACCAAACATGCTAGAAATGCTCTAATTGAGTTAATTAGCTTATTGTGAAATTATTACAAACGTCTGACAAAAATGAAAAATGTAAATTTCCAATTTCAACCAAACATGCTAGAAATGCTCTAATTGAGCTAATTAGCTCATTGTGAGAAATTCACAAACGTCTGACAAAAATGAAAAATGTAAATTTCCAATTTCAACCAAACACGCTAGAAATGCTCTAATTGCGCTAATTATCCCATTGTGAGAATTTCACAAACGTCTGACAAAAATGGAAAATGTAAGCTTCCAATTTCAACCAAACATGCTAGAAATGCTCTAATTGCGCTAATTAGCTTATTGTGAAAATATTACAAACGTCTGACAAAAATGAAAACAGTAAATTTCCAATTTCAACCAAACAAGCTAGAAATGCTCCAATTGAGCTAATTAGCTTATTGTGAAAATATTACAAACGTCTGACAAAACTGAAAAATGTAAATTTCCAATTTCAACCAAACATGCTAGAAATGCTCCAATTGAGCTAATTAGCTTATTGTGAGAATATCACAAACGTCTGACAAAACTGAAAAATGTAAATTTCCAATTTCAACCAAACATGCTAGAAATGCTCCAATTGAGCTAATTAGCTTATTTTGAGAATATTACAAAAGTCTGACAAAAATGAAAAATGTAAATTTCCAATTTCAACCAAACATGCTAGAAATGCTCTAATTGAGTTAATTAGCTTATTGTGAAAATATTACAAACGTCTGACAAAACTGAAAAATGTAAATTTCCAATTTCAACCAAACATGCTAGAAATGCTCCAATTGAGCTAATTAGCTTATTGTGAGAATATTACAAGCGTCTGACAAAACTGAAAAATGTAAATTTCCAATTTCAATCAAACATGCTAGAAATGCTCCAATTGAGCTAATTAGCTTATTGTGAGAATATTACAAACGTCTGACAAAACTGAAAAATGTAAATTTCCAATTTCAACCAAACATGCTAGAAATGCTCAAATTGCGCAAATAAGCCTACTGTAAGAAGTTTACGAACGTCTGACAAAACTGAAAAATGTAAATTTCCAATTTCAACCAAACATGCTAGAAATGCTCCAATTGAGCTAATTAGCTTATTGTGAGAATATTATAAACGTCTGACAAAACTGAAAAATGTAAATTTCCAATTTCAACCAAACATGTTAGAAATGCTCCAATTGAGCTAATTAGCTTATTGTGAGAATATTGCAATTGTCTGACAAAAGTGAAAAATGTAAATTTCCAATTTCAACCAAACGTGCTAGAAATGCTCCAATTGAGCTAAGTAGCTTATTGTGAGAATATTACAAACGTCTGACAAAACTGAAAAATGTAAATTTCCAATTTCAACCAAACATGCTAGAAATGCTCCAATTGAGCTAATTAGCTTATTGTGAGAATATTACAAACGTCTGACAAAACTGAAAAATGTAAATTTCCAATTTCAACAAAATATGCTAGAAATGCTCCAATTGAGCTAATTAGCTTATTGTGAGAATATCACAACCGTCTGACAAAACTGAAAAATGTAAATTTCCAATTTCAACCAAACATGCTAGAAATGCTCCAATTGAGCTAATTAGCTTATTGTGAGAATATTACAAACGTCTGACAAAAATGAAAAATGTAAATTTCCAATTTCAACCAAACATGCTAGAAATGCTCAACTTGCGCAAATAAGCCTACTGTAAGAATTTTACAAACGTCTGACAAAACTGAAAAATGTAAATTTCCAATTTCAACCAAACATGCTAGAAATGCTCAAATTGCGCAAATAAGGCTACTGTGAAAATTTTACAAACGTCTGACAAAACTGAAAAATGTAAATTTCCAATTTCAACCAAACATGCTAGAAATGCTCCAATTGAGCTAATTAGCTTATTGTGAGAATATTGCAATTGTCTGACAAAAGTGAAAAATGTAAATTCCCAATTTCAACCAAACATGCTAGAAATGCTCAAATTGCGCAAATAAGGCTACTGTAAGAATTTTACAAACGTCTGACAAAACTGAAAAATGTAAATTTCCAATTTCAACCAAACATGCTAGAAATGCTCCAATTGAGCTAATTAGCTTATTGTGAGAATATTACAAACGTCTTACAAAAATGATAAATGTAAATTATCAATTTCAACCAAACATGCCAGAAATGCTCAAATTGCGCAAATAAGCCTACTGTAAGAATTTTACAATCGTCTGACAAAACTGAAAAATGTAAATTTTCAATTTCAACCAAACATGCTAGAAATGCTCCAATTGAGCTAATTAGCTTATTGTGAGAATATTACAAACGTCTGACAAAAATGATAAATGTAAATTTCCAATTTCAACCAAACATGCTAGAAATGCTCCAATTGAGTTAATTAGCTCATTGTGAAAATATTACAAACGTCTGACAAGAATGAAAAATGTAAACTTCCAATTTCAACCAAACATGCTAGAAATGCTCTAATTGAGCTAATTAGCTTATTGTGAAAATATTATGAACGTCTGACAAAAATGAAAAATGTAAACTTCCAATTTCAACCAAACACGCTAGAAATGCTCTAATTGCGCTAATTATCCCATTGTGAGAATTTCACAAACGTCTGACAAAAATGGAAAATGTAAATTTCCAATTTCAACCAAACATGCTAGAAATGCTCTAATTGAGCTAATTAGCTTATTGTGAAAATATTACAAACGTCTGACAAAAATGAATAATGTAAATTTCCAATTTCAACCAAACATGCTAGAAATGCTCTAATTGAGTTAATTAGCTTATTGTGAAATTATTACAAACGTCTGACAAAAATGAAAAATGTAAATTTCCAATTTCAACCAAACATGCTAGAAATGCTCTAATTGAGCTAATTAGCTTATTGTGAAAATATTACAAACGTCTGACAAAAATGAAAAATGTAAATTTCCAATTTCAACCAAACATGCTAGAAATGCTCTAATTGAGTTAATTAGCTTATTGTGAAATTATTACAAACGTCTGACAAAAATGAAAAATGTAAATTTCCAATTTCAACCAAACATGCTAGAAATGCTCTAATTGAGCTAATTAGCTCATTGTGAGAAATTCACAAACGTCTGACAAAAATGAAAAATGTAAATTTCCAATTTCAACCAAACACGCTAGAAATGCTCTAATTGCGCTAATTATCCCATTGTGAGAATTTCACAAACGTCTGACAAAAATGGAAAATGTAAGCTTCCAATTTCAACCAAACATGCTAGAAATGCTCTAATTGCGCTAATTAGCTTATTGTGAAAATATTACAAACGTCTGACAAAAATGAAAACAGTAAATTTCCAATTTCAACCAAACAAGCTAGAAATGCTCCAATTGAGCTAATTAGCTTATTGTGAAAATATTACAAACGTCTGACAAAACTGAAAAATGTAAATTTCCAATTTCAACCAAACATGCTAGAAATGCTCCAATTGAGCTAATTAGCTTATTGTGAGAATATCACAAACGTCTGACAAAACTGAAAAATGTAAATTTCCAATTTCAACCAAACATGCTAGAAATGCTCCAATTGAGCTAATTAGCTTATTTTGAGAATATTACAAAAGTCTGACAAAAATGAAAAATGTAAATTTCCAATTTCAACCAAACATGCTAGAAATGCTCTAATTGAGTTAATTAGCTTATTGTGAAAATATTACAAACGTCTGACAAAACTGAAAAATGTAAATTTCCAATTTCAACCAAACATGCTAGAAATGCTCCAATTGAGCTAATTAGCTTATTGTGAGAATATTACAAGCGTCTGACAAAACTGAAAAATGTAAATTTCCAATTTCAATCAAACATGCTAGAAATGCTCCAATTGAGCTAATTAGCTTATTGTGAGAATATTACAAACGTCTGACAAAACTGAAAAATGTAAATTTCCAATTTCAACCAAACATGCTAGAAATGCTCAAATTGCGCAAATAAGCCTACTGTAAGAAGTTTACGAACGTCTGACAAAACTGAAAAATGTAAATTTCCAATTTCAACCAAACATGCTAGAAATGCTCCAATTGAGCTAATTAGCTTATTGTGAGAATATTATAAACGTCTGACAAAACTGAAAAATGTAAATTTCCAATTTCAACCAAACATGTTAGAAATGCTCCAAATGAGCTAATTAGCTTATTGTGAGAATATTGCAATTGTCTGACAAAAGTGAAAAATGTAAATTTCCAATTTCAACCAAACGTGCTAGAAATGCTCCAATTGAGCTAAGTAGCTTATTGTGAGAATATTACAAACGTCTGACAAAACTGAAAAATGTAAATTTCCAATTTCAACCAAACATGCTAGAAATGCTCCAATTGAGCTAATTAGCTTATTGTGAGAATATTACAAACGTCTGACAAAACTGAAAAATGTAAATTTCCAATTTCAACAAAATATGCTAGAAATGCTCCAATTGAGCTAATTAGCTTATTGTGAGAATATCACAACCGTCTGACAAAACTGAAAAATGTAAATTTCCAATTTCAACCAAACATGCTAGAAATGCTCCAATTGAGCTAATTAGCTTATTGTGAGAATATTACAAACGTCTGACAAAAATGAAAAATGTAAATTTCCAATTTCAACCAAACATGCTAGAAATGCTCAACTTGCGCAAATAAGCCTACTGTAAGAATTTTACAAACGTCTGACAAAACTGAAAAATGTAAATTTCCAATTTCAACCAAACATGCTAGAAATGCTCAAATTGCGCAAATAAGGCTACTGTGAAAATTTTACAAACGTCTGACAAAACTGAAAAATGTAAATTTCCAATTTCAACCAAACATGCTAGAAATGCTCCAATTGAGCTAATTAGCTTATTGTGAGAATATTGCAATTGTCTGACAAAAGTGAAAAATGTAAATTCCCAATTTCAACCAAACATGCTAGAAATGCTCAAATTGCGCAAATAAGGCTACTGTAAGAATTTTACAAACGTCTGACAAAAATGAAAAATGTAAAATTCCAATTTCAACTAAACATGCTAGAAATGTTCTAATTGAGTTAATCAGCTTATTGTGAAAATATTACAAACGTCTGACAAAAATGAAAAGTGTAAATTTCCAATTTCAACCAAACATGCTAGAAATGCTCCAATTGAGCTAATTAGTTTATTGTGAAAATATTACAAACGTCTGACAAGAATGAAAAATGTAAATTTCCAATTTCAATCAAACATGCTAGAAATGCTCTAATTGAGCTAATTAGCTCAATGTGGAAATATTACAAACGTCTGACAAAAAGGTGAAATGTTAATTTCCAATTTCAAAGAAACACGCTAGAAATGCTCAATTTGCGCAAGTAAGCCTACTGTAAGAATTTTACAAACGTCTGACAAAAATGAAAAATGTAAATTTCCAATTTCACCCAAACAAGCTAGAAATGCTCTAATTGCGCTAATTAGCTCATTGTGAAAATATTACAAACGTCTGACAAAAAGGTGAAATGTTAATTTCCAATTTCAAAGAAACACGCTAGAAATGCTCAATTTGCGCAAGTAAGCCTACTGTAAGAATTTTACAAACGTCTGACAAAAATGAAAAATGTAAATTTCCAATTTCACCCAAACAAGCTAGAAATGCTCTAATTGAGCTAATTAGCTCATTGTGAAAATATTACAAACGTCTGACAAAAATGAAAAATGTAAATTTCCAATATCTATCAAACATGCTAGAAATGCTCTAATTGCGCTAATTAGCTCATTGTGAAAATATTACAAACGTCTGACAAAAATGAAAAATGTAAATTTCCAATTTCAACCAAACATGCTAGAAATGCTCTAATGGAGTTAATTAGCTCATTGTGAAAATATTACAAACGTCTGACAAAAATGAAAAATGTAAATTTCCAATTTCAACCAAACATGCTAGAAATGCTCTAATTGAGCTAATTAGCCCATTGTGAGAAATTCACAAACGTCTGACAAAAATGAAAAATGTAAATTTCCAATTTCAACCGAACATGCTAGAAATGCTCAAATTGAGCTAATTAGCTTATTGTGAGAATATTACAAACGTCTGACAAAACTGAAAAATGTAAATTTCCAATTTCAACCAAACATGCTAAAAATGCTAAAATTGCGCAAATAAGCCTACTGTAAGAATTTTACGAACGTCTGACAAAACTGAAAAATGTAAATTTCCAAATTTAACCAAACATGCTAGAAATGCTCCAATTGAGCTAATTAGCTTATTGTGAGAATATTACAAACGTCTGACAAAACTGAAAAATGTAAATTTCCAATTTCAACCAAACATGCTAGAAATGCTCCAATTGAGCTAATTAGCTTATTGTGAGAATATTGCAATTGTCTGACAAAAGTGAAAAATGTAAATTTCCAATTTCAACCAAACGTGCTAGAAATGCTCCAATTGAGCTAAGTAGCTTATTGTGAGAATATTACAAACGTCTGACAAAACTGAAAAATGTAAATTTCCAATTTCAACCAAACATGCTAGAAATGCTCCAATTGAGCTAATTAGCTTATTGTGAGAATATCACAAACGTCTGACAAAACTGAAAAATGTAAATTTCCAATTTCAACCAAACATGCTAGAAATGCTCCAATTGAGCTAATTAGCTTATTGTGAGAATATTACAAACGTCTGACAAAAATGAGAAATGTAAATTTCCAATTTCAACCAAACATGCTAGAAATGCTCAACTTGCGCAAATAAGCCTACTGTAAGATTTTTACAAACGTCTGACAAAACTGAAAAATGTAAATTTCCAATTTCAACCAAACATGCTAGAAATGCTCAAATTGCGCAAATAAGGCTACTGTAAGAATTTTACAAACGTCTGACAAAACTGAAAAATGTAAAATTCCAATTTCAACCAAACATGCTAGAAATGCTCCAATTGAGCTAATTAGCTTATTGTGAGAATATTGCAATTGTCTGACAAAAGTGAAAAATGTAAATTTCCAATTTCAACCAAACATGCTAGAAATGCTCCAATTGAGCTAATTAGCTTATTGTGAGAATATTACAAACGTCTGACAAAACTGAAAAATGTAAATTTCCAATTTCAACCAAACATGCTAGAAATGCTCCAATTGAGCTAATTAGCTTATTGTGAGAATATTACAAACGTCTTACAAAAATGATAAATGTAAATTATCAATTTCAACCAAACATGCCAGAAATGCTCAAATTGCGCAAATAAGCCTACTGTAAGAATTTTACAATCGTCTGACAAAACTGAAAAATGTAAATTTTCAATTTCAACCAAACATGCTAGAAATGCTCCAATTGAGCTAATTAGCTTATTGTGAGAATATTACAAACGTCTGACAAAAATGATAAATGTAAATTTCCAATTTCAACCAAACATGCTAGAAATGCTCCAATTGAGTTAATTAGCTCATTGTGAAAATATTACAAACGTCTGACAAGAATGAAAAATGTAAACTTCCAATTTCAACCAAACATGCTAGAAATGCTCTAATTGAGCTAATTAGCTTATTGTGAAAATATTATGAACGTCTGACAAAAATGAAAAATGTAAACTTCCAATTTCAACCAAACACGCTAGAAATGCTCTAATTGCGCTAATTATCCCATTGTGAGAATTTCACAAACGTCTGACAAAAATGGAAAATGTAAATTTCCAATTTCAACCAAACATGCTAGAAATGCTCTAATTGAGCTAATTAGCTTATTGTGAAAATATTACAAACGTCTGACAAAAATGAATAATGTAAATTTCCAATTTCAACCAAACATGCTAGAAATGCTCTAATTGAGTTAATTAGCTTATTGTGAAATTATTACAAACGTCTGACAAAAATGAAAAATGTAAATTTCCAATTTCAACCAAACATGCTAGAAATGCTCTAATTGAGCTAATTAGCTTATTGTGAAAATATTACAAACATCTGACAAAAATGAAAAATGTAAATTTCCAATTTCAACCAAACATGCTAGAAATGCTCTAATTGAGTTAATTAGCTTATTGTGAAATTATTACAAACGTCTGACAAAAATGAAAAATGTAAATTTCCAATTTCAACCAAACATGCTAGAAATGCGCTAATTGAGCTAATTAGCTCATTGTGAGAAATTCACAAACGTCTGACAAAAATGAAAAATGTAAATTTCCAATTTCAACCAAACACGCTAGAAATGCTCTAATTGCGCTAATTATCCCATTGTGAGAATTTCACAAACGTCTGACAAAAATGGAAAATGTAAGCTTCCAATTTCAACCAAACATGCTAGAAATGCTCTAATTGCGCTAATTAGCTTATTGTGAAAATATTACAAACGTCTGACAAAAATGAAAACAGTAAATTTCCAATTTCAACCAAACAAGCTAGAAATGCTCCAATTGAGCTAATTAGCTTATTGTGAAAATATTACAAACGTCTGACAAAACTGAAAAATGTAAATTTCCAATTTCAACCAAACATGCTAGAAATGCTCCAATTGAGCTAATTAGCTTATTGTGAGAATATCACAAACGTCTGACAAAACTGAAAAATGTAAATTTCCAATTTCAACCAAACATGCTAGAAATGCTCCAATTGAGCTAATTAGCTTATTTTGAGAATATTACAAAAGTCTGACAAAAATGAAAAATGTAAATTTCCAATTTCAACCAAACATGCTAGAAATGCTCTAATTGAGTTAATTAGCTTATTGTGAAAATATTACAAACGTCTGACAAAACTGAAAAATGTAAATTTCCAATTTCAACCAAACATGCTAGAAATGCTCCAATTGAGCTAATTAGCTTATTGTGAGAATATTACAAGCGTCTGACAAAACTGAAAAATGTAAATTTCCAATTTCAATCAAACATGCTAGAAATGCTCCAATTGAGCTAATTAGCTTATTGTGAGAATATTACAAACGTCTGACAAAACTGAAAAATGTAAATTTCCAATTTCAACCAAACATGCTAGAAATGCTCAAATTGCGCAAATAAGCCTACTGTAAGAAGTTTACGAACGTCTGACAAAACTGAAAAATGTAAATTTCCAATTTCAACCAAACATGCTAGAAATGCTCCAATTGAGCTAATTAGCTTATTGTGAGAATATTATAAACGTCTGACAAAACTGAAAAATGTAAATTTCCAATTTCAACCAAACATGTTAGAAATGCTCCAATTGAGCTAATTAGCTTATTGTGAGAATATTGCAATTGTCTGACAAAAGTGAAAAATGTAAATTTCCAATTTCAACCAAACGTGCTAGAAATGCTCCGATTGAGCTAAGTAGCTTATTGTGAGAATATTACAAACGTCTGACAAAACTGAAAAATGTAAATTTCCAATTTCAACCAAACATGCTAGAAATGCTCCAATTGAGCTAATTAGCTTATTGTGAGAATATTACAAACGTCTGACAAAACTGAAAAATGTAAATTTCCAATTTCAACAAAATATGCTAGAAATGCTCCAATTGAGCTAATTAGCTTATTGTGAGAATATCACAACCGTCTGACAAAACTGAAAAATGTAAATTTCCAATTTCAACCAAACATGCTAGAAATGCTCCAATTGAGCTAATTAGCTTATTGTGAGAATATTACAAACGTCTGACAAAAATGAAAAATGTAAATTTCCAATTTCAACCAAACATGCTAGAAATGCTCAACTTGCGCAAATAAGCCTACTGTAAGAATTTTACAAACGTCTGACAAAACTGAAAAATGTAAATTTCCAATTTCAACCAAACATGCTAGAAATGCTCAAATTGCGCAAATAAGGCTACTGTGAAAATTTTACAAACGTCTGACAAAACTGAAAAATGTAAATTTCCAATTTCAACCAAACATGCTAGAAATGCTCCAATTGAGCTAATTAGCTTATTGTGAGAATATTGCAATTGTCTGACAAAAGTGAAAAATGTAAATTCCCAATTTCAACCAAACATGCTAGAAATGCTCAAATTGCGCAAATAAGGCTACTGCAAGAATTTTACAAACGTCTGACAAAAATGAAAAATGTAAAATTCCAATTTCAACTAAACATGCTAGAAATGTTCTAATTGAGTTAATCAGCTTATTGTGAAAATATTACAAACGTCTGACAAAAATGAAAAGTGTAAATTTCCAATTTCAACCAAACATGCTAGAAATGCTCCAATTGAGCTAATTAGTTTATTGTGAAAATATTACAAACGTCTGACAAGAATGAAAAATGTAAATTTCCAATTTCAATCAAACATGCTAGAAATGCTCTAATTGAGCTAATTAGCTCAATGTGGAAATATTACAAACGTCTGACAAAAAGGTGAAATGTTAATTTCCAATTTCAAAGAAACACGCTAGAAATGCTCAATTTGCGCAAGTAAGCCTACTGTAAGAATTTTACAAACGTCTGACAAAAATGAAAAATGTAAATTTCCAATTTCACCCAAACAAGCTAGAAATGCTCTAATTGCGCTAATTAGCTCATTGTGAAAATATTACAAACGTCTGACAAAAATGAAGAATGTAAATTTCCAATTTCAACCAAACATGCTAGAAATGCTCTAATGGAGTTAATTAGCTCATTGTGAAAATATTACAAACGTCTGACAAAAATGAAAAATGTAAATTTCCAATTTCAACCAAACATGCTAGAAATGCTCTAATTGAGCTAATTAGCCCATTGTGAGAAATTCACAAACGTCTGACAAAAATGAAAAATGTAAATTTCCAATTTCAACCGAACATGCTAGAAATGCTCAAATTGAGCTAATTAGCTTATTGTGAGAATATTACAAACGTCTGACAAAACTGAAAAATGTAAATTTCCAATTTCAACCAAACATGCTAAAAATGCTAAAATTGTGCAAATAAGCCTACTGTAAGAATTTTACGAACGTCTGACAAAACTGAAAAATGTAAATTTCCAAATTCAACCAAACATGCTAGAAATGCTCCAATTGAGCTAATTAGCTTATTGTGAGAATATTACAAACGTCTGACAAAACTGAAAAATGTAAATTTCCAATTTCAACCAAACATGCTAGAAATGCTCCAATTGAGCTAATTAGCTTATTGTGAGAATATTGCAATTGTCTGACAAAAGTGAAAAATGTAAATTTCCAATTTCAACCAAACGTGCTAGAAATGCTCCAATTGAGCTAAGTAGCTTATTGTGAGAATATTACAAACGTCTGACAAAACTGAAAAATGTAAATTTCCAATTTCAACCAAACATGCTAGAAATGCTCCAATTGAGCTAATTAGCTTATTGTGAGAATATCACAAACGTCTGACAAAACTGAAAAATGTAAATTTCCAATTTCAACCAAACATGCTAGAAATGCTCCAATTGAGCTAATTAGCTTATTGTGAGAATATTACAAACGTCCGACAAAAATGAGAAATGTAAATTTCCAATTTCAACCAAACATGCTAGAAATGCTCAACTTGCGCAAATAAGCCTACTGTAAGAATTTTACAAACGTCTGACAAAACTGAAAAATGTAAATTTCCAATTTCAACCAAACATGCTAGAAATGCTCAAATTGCGCAAATAAGGCTACTGTAAGAATTTTACAAACGTCTGACAAAACTGAAAAATGTAAATTTCCAATTTCAACCAAACATGCTAGAAATGCTCCAATTGAGCTAATTAGCTTATTGTGAGAATATTGCAATTGTCTGACAAAAGTGAAAAATGTAAATTTCCAATTTCAACCAAACATGCTAGAAATGCTCCAATTGAGCTAATTAGCTTATTGTGAGAATATTACAAACGTCTGACAAAACTGAAAAATGTAAATTTCCAATTTCAACCAAACATGCTAAAAATGCTAAAATTGCGCAAATAAGCCTACTGTAAGAATTTTACGAACGTCTGACAAAACTGAAAAATGTAAATTTCCAATTTCAACCAAACATGCTAGAAATGCTCCAATTGAGCTAATTAGCTTATTGTGAGAATATTGCAATTGTCTGACAAAAGTGAAAAATGTAAATTTCCAATTTCAACCAAACGTGCTAGAAATGCTCCAATTGAGCTAATTAGCTTATTGTGAGAATATTACAAACGTCTGACAAAACTGAAAAATGTAAATTTCCAATTTCAACCAAACATGCTAGAAATGCTCCAATTGAGCTAATTAGCTTATTGTGAGAATATCACAAACGTCTGACAAAACTGAAAAATGTAAATTTCCAATTTCAACCAAACATGCTAGAAATGCTCCAATTGAGCTAATTAGCTTATTGTGAGAATATTACAAACGTCTGACAAAAATGAGAAATGTAAATTTCCAATTTCAACCAAACATGCTAGAAATGCTCAACTTGCGCAAATAAGCCTACTGTAAGAATTTTACAAACGTCTGACAAAACTGAAAAATGTAAATTTCCAATTTCAACCAAACATGCTAGAAATGCTCAAATTGCGCAAATAAGGCTACTGTAAGAATTTTACAAACGTCTGACAAAACTGAAAAATGTAAATTTCCAATTTCAACCAAACATGCTAGAAATGCTCCAATTGAGCTAATTAGCTTATTGTGAGAATATTGCAATTGTCTGACAAAAGTGAAAAATGTAAATTTCCAATTTCAACCAAACATGCTAGAAATGCTCCAATTGAGCTAATTAGCTTATTGTGAGAATATTACAAACGTCTGACAAAAGTGAAAAATGTAAATTTCCAATTTCAACCAAACATGCTAGAAATGCTCCAATTGAGCTAATTAGCTTATTGTAAGAATATTACAAACGTCTGACAAAAATGATAAATGTAAATTATCAATTTCAACCAAACATGCCAGAAATGCTCAAATTGCGCAAATAAGCCTACTGTAAGAATTTTACAATCGTCTGACAAAACTGAAAAATGTAAATTTTCAATTTCAACGAAACATGCTAGAAATGCTCCAATTGAGCTAATTAGCTTATTGTGAGAATATTACAAACGTCTGACAAAAACGATAAATGTAAATTTCCAATTTCAACCAAACATGCTAGAAATGGTCCAATTGAGTTAATTAGCTCATTGTGAAAATATTACAAACGTCTGACAAGAATGAAAAATGTAAACTTCCAATTTCAACCAAACATGCTAGAAATGCTCTAATTGAGCTAATTAGCTTATTGTGAAAATATTATGAACGTCTGACAAAAATGAAAAATGTAAACTTCCAATTTCAACCAAACACGCTAGAAATGCTCTAATTGCGCTAATTATCCCATTGTGAGAATTTCACAAACGTCTGACAAAAATGGAAAATGTAAATTTCCAATTTCAACCAAACATGCTAGAAATGCTCTAATTGAGCTAATTAGCTTATTGTGAAAATATTACAAACGTCTGACAAAAATGAATAATGTAAATTTCCAATTTCAACCAAACATGCTAGAAATGCTCTAATTGAGTTAATTAGCTTATTGTGAAATTATTACAAACGTCTGACAAAAATGAAAAATGTAAATTTCCAATTTCAACCAAACATGCTAGAAATGCTCTAATTGAGCTAATTTGCTTATTGTGAAAATATTACAAACGTCTGACAAAAATGAAAAATGTAAATTTCCAATTTCAACCAAACATGCTAGAAATGCTCAAATTGAGCTAATTAGCTTATTATGAAAATATTATAAACGTCTGACAAAAATGAAAAATGTAAATTTCCAATTTCAATCAAACACGCTAGAAATGCTCTAATTGCGCTAATTATCCCATTGTGAGAATTTCACAAACGTCTGACAAAAATGGAAAATGTAAATTTCCAATTTCAACCAAACATGCTAGAAATGCTCTAATTGAGCTAATTAGCTCATTGTGAGAAATTCACAAACGTCTGACAAAAATGAAAAATGTAAATTTCCAATTTCAACCAAACACGCTAGAAATGCTCTAATTGCGCTAATTATCCCATTGTGAGAATTTCACAAACGTCTGACAAAAATGGAAAATGTAAGCTTCCAATTTCAACCAAACATGCTAGAAATGCTCTAATTGCGCTAATTAGCTTATTGTGAAAATATTACAAACGTCTGACAAAAATGAAAACAGTAAATTTCCAATTTCAACCAAACAAGCTAGAAATGCTCCAATTGAGCTAATTAGCTTATTGTGAAAATATTACAAACGTCTGACAAAAATGGAAAATGTAAATTTCCAATTTCAACCAAACAAGCTAGAAATGCTCTGATTGAGCTAATTAGCTTATTGTGAAAATATTATAAACGTCTGACAAAAATGAAAAATGTAAATTTCCAATTTCAATCAAACACGCTAGAAATGCTCTAATTGCGCTAATTATCCCATTGTGAGAATTTCACAAACGTCTGACAAAAATGGAAAATGTAAATTTCCAATTTCAACCAAACAAGCTAGAAATGCTCTAATTGCGCTAATTATCCCACTGTGAGAATTTCACAAACGTCTGACAAAAATGAAAAATGTAAATTTCCAATTTACACCAAACAAGCTAGAAATGCTCCAATTGAGCTAATTAGCTTATTGTGAAAATATTACAAACGTCTGACAAAAATGAAAAATGTAAATTTCCAATTTCAACCAAACATGCTAGAAATGCTCTAATTGAGCTAATTAGCTCATTGTGAGAAATTCACAAACGTCTGACAAAAATGGAAAATGTAAGCTTCCAATTTCAACCAAACAAGCTAGAAATGCTCCAATTGAGCTAATTAGCTTATTGTGAGAATATTACAAACGTCTGACAAAAATGAAAAATGTAAATTTCCAATTTCAACCGAAGATGCTAGAAATGCTCTAATTGAGTTAATTAGCTCATTGTGAAAATATTACAAACGTCTGACAAAAATGAAAAATGTAAAATTCCAATTTCAACCCAACATGCTAGAAATGCTCTAATTGAGTTAATTAGCTTATTGTGAAATTATTACAAACGCCTGACAAAAATGAAAAGTGTAAATTTCAAATTTCAATCAAACATGCTAGAAATGCTCTAATTGAGCTAATTAGCTCATTGTGAAAATATTACAAACGTCTGACAAAAATGTGAAATGTTAATTTCCAATTTCAAAGAAACGCGCTAGAAATGCTCAATTTGCGCAAGTAAGCCTAATGTAAGAATTTTACAAACGTCTGACAAAAACGAAAAATGTAATTTTCCAATTTCAACCAAACAAGCTAGAAATGCTCTAATTGAGCTAATTAGCTTATTGTGAAAATATTATAAACGTCTGACATAAATGAAAAATGTAAATTTCCAATTTCAACCAAACACGCTAGAAATGTTCTAATTGCGCTAATTATCCCATTGTGAAAATTTCACAAACGTCTGACAAAAATGAAAAATGTAAATTTCCAATTTCAACCAAACACGCTAGAAATGCTCTAATTGCGCTAATTATCCCATTGTGAGAATTTCACAAACGTCTGACAAAAATGGAAAATGTAAGCTTCCAATTTCAACCAAACATGCTAGAAATGCTCTAATTGCGCTAATTAGCTTATTGTGAAAATATTACAAACGTCTGACAAAAATGAAAACAGTAAATTTCCAATTTCAACCAAACAAGCTAGAAATGCTCCAATTGAGCTAATTAGCTTATTGTGAAAATATTACAAACGTCTGACAAAAATGGAAAATGTAAATTTCCAATTTCAACCAAACAAGCTAGAAATGCTCTGATTGAGCTAATTAGCTTATTGTGAAAATATTATAAACGTCTGACAAAAATGAAAAATGTAAATTTCCAATTTCAATCAAACACGCTAGAAATGCTCTAATTGCGCTAATTATCCCATAGTGAGAATTTCACAAACGTCTGACAAAAATGGAAAATGTAAATTTCCAATTTCAACCAAACAAGCTAGAAATGCTCTAATTGCGCTAATTATCCCACTGTGAGAATTTCACAAACGTCTGACAAAAATGAAAAATGTAAATTTCCAATTTACACCAAACAAGCTAGAAATGCTCCAATTGAGCTAATTAGCTTATTGTGAAAATATTACAAACGTCTGACAAAAATGAAAAATGTAAATTTCCAATTTCAACCAAACATGCTAGAAATGCTCTAATTGAGCTAATTAGCTCATTGTGAGAAATTCACAAACGTCTGACAAAAATGGAAAATGTAAGCTTCCAATTTCAACCAAACAAGCTAGAAATGCTCCAATTGAGCTAATTAGCTTATTGTGAGAATATTACAAACGTCTGACAAAAATGAAAAATGTAAATTTCCAATTTCAACCGAAGATGCTAGAAATGCTCTAATTGAGTTAATTAGCTCATTGTGAAAATATTACAAACGTCTGACAAAAATGAAAAATGTAAAATTCCAATTTCAACCCAACATGCTAGAAATGCTCTAATTGAGTTAATTAGCTTATTGTGAAATTATTACAAACGCCTGACAAAAATGAAAAATGTAAATTTCAAATTTCAATCAAACATGCTAGAAATGCTCTAATTGAGCTAATTAGCTCATTGTGAAAATATTACAAACGTCTGACAAAAATGTGAAATGTTAATTTCCAATTTCAAAGAAACGCGCTAGAAATGCTCAATTTGCGCAAGTAAGCCTAATGTAAGAATTTTACAAACGTCTGACAAAAACGAAAAATGTAATTTTCCAATTTCAACCAAACAAGCTAGAAATGCTCTAATTGAGCTAATTAGCTTATTGTGAAAATATTATAAACGTCTGACATAAATGAAAAATGTAAATTTCCAATTTCAACCAAACACGCTAGAAATGTTCTAATTGCGCTAATTATCCCATTGTGAAAATTTCACAAACGTCTGACAAAAATGGAAAATGTAAATTTCCAATTTCAACCAAACATGCTAGAAATGCTCTAATTGAGCTAATTAGCTTATTGTGAAAATATTACAAACGTCTGACAAAAATGAAAAATGTAAATTTCCAATTTCAACCAAACATGCTAGAAATGCTCTAATTGAGTTAATTAGCTTATTGTGAAATTATTAGAAACGTCTGACAAAAATGAAAAATGTAAAATTCCAATTTCAACCAAACATGCTAGAAATGCTCTAATTGAGTTAATTAGCTTATTGTGAAATTATTACAAACGTCTGACAAAAATGAAAAATGTAAATTTCCAATTTCAACCAAACATGCTAGAAATGCTCTAATTGAGTTAATTAGCTTATTGTGAAATTATTACAAACGTCTGACAAAAATGAAAAATGTAAATTTCCAATTTCAACCAAACATGCTAGAAATGCTCTAATTGAGTTAATTAGCTTATTGTGAAATTATTACAAACGCCTGACAAAAATGAAAAATGTAAATTTCCAATTTCAATCAAACATGCTAGAAATGCTGTAATTGAGTTAGTTAGCTCATTGTGAAAATATTACAAACGTCTGACAAAAATGTGAAATGTTAATTTCCAATTTCAAAGAAACGCGCTAGAAATGCTCAATTTGCGCAAGTAAGCCTACTGTAAGAATTTTACAAACGTCTGACAAAAATGAAAAATGTAAATTTCCAATTTCAACCAAACAAGCTAGAAATGCTCTAATTGAGCTAATTAGCTTATTGTGAAAATATTATAAACGTCTGACAAAAATGAAAAATGTAAATTTCCAATTTCAACCAAACACGCTAGAAATGCTCTAATTGCGCTAATTATCCCATTGTGAGAATTTCACAAACGTCTGACAAAAATGGAAAATGTAAATTTCCAATTTCAACCAAACATGCTAGAAATGCTCTAATTGAGTTAATTAGCTTATTGTGAAATTATTACAAACGTCTGACAAAAATGAAAAATGTAAATTTCCAATTTCAACCAAACATGCTAGAAATGCTCTAATTGAGCTAATTAGCTTATTGTGAAAATATTACAAACGTCTGACAAAAATGAAAAATGTAAATTTCCAATTTCAACCAAACAAGCAAGAAATGCTCTAATTGAGCTAATTAGCTTATTGTGAAATTATTACAAACGTCTGACAAAAATGAAAAATGTAAATTTCCAATTTCAACCAAACACGCTAGAAATGCTCTAATTGCGCTAATTATCCCATTGTGAGAATTTCACAAACGTCTGACAAAAATGGAAAATGTAAATTTCCAATTTCAACCAAACATGCTAGCAATGCTCTAATTGAGTTAATTAGCTTATTGTGAAATTATTACAAACGTCTGACAAAAATGAAAAATGTAAATTTCCAATTTCAACCAAACATGCTAGAAATGCTCTAATTGAGCTAATTAGCTCATTGTGAGAAATTCACAAACGTCTGACAAAAATGAAAAATGTAAATTTCCAATTTCAACCAAACATGCTAGAAATGCTCTAATTGAGTTAATTAGCTCATTGTGAAAATATTACAAACGTCTGACAAAAATGAAAAATGTAAATTTCCAATTTCAACCAGACATGCTAGAAATGCTCTAATTGAGTTAATTAGCTTATTGTGAAATTATTACAAACGCCTGACAAAAATGAAAAATGTAAATTTCCAATTTCAACCAAACAAGCAAGAAATGCTCTAATTGAGCTAATTAGCTTATTGTGAAAATATTACAAAAGTCTGACAAAAATGAAAAATGTAAATTTCCAATTTCAACTAAACAAGCTAGAAATGCTCTAATTGAGCTAATTAGCTTATTGTGAAAATATTATGAACGTCTGACAAAAATGAAAAATGTAAATTTCAAATTTCAACCAAACATGCTAGAAATGCTCTAATTGAGCTAATTAGCTCATTGTGAAAATATTACAAAAGTCTGACAAAAATGAAAAATGTAAATTTCCAATTTCAACTAAACAAGCTAGAAATGCTCTAATTGAGGTAATTAGCTTATTGTGAAAATATTATGAACGTCTGACAAAAATGAAAAATGTAAATTTCAAATTTCAACCAAACATGCTAGAAATGTTCTAATTGAGCTAATTAGCTCATTGTGAGAAATTCACAAACGTCTGACAAAAATGGAAAATGTAAATTTCCAATTTCAACCAAACATGCTAGAAATGCTCTAATTGAGTTAATTAGCTCATTGTGAAAATATTACAAACGTCTGACAAAAATGTGAAATGTTAATTTCCAATTTCAAAGAAACGCGCTAGAAAT
Source organism: Watersipora subatra (assembly GCF_963576615.1). Classification (NCBI taxonomy): domain Eukaryota; kingdom Metazoa; phylum Bryozoa; class Gymnolaemata; order Cheilostomatida; family Watersiporidae; genus Watersipora; species Watersipora subatra. Next base: position 19,295 of record NW_027045389.1, read on the forward strand.
GCTCAATTTGCGCAAGTAAGCCTACTGTAAGAATTTTACAAACGTCTGACAAAAATGAAAAATGTAAATTTCCAATTTCAATCAAACATGCTAGAAATGCTCTAATTGAGCTAATTAGCTCATTGTGAAAATATTACAAACGTCTGACAAAAATGAAAAATGTAAATTTCCAATTTCAACCAAACAAGCAAGAAATGCTCTAATTGAGCTAATTAGCTTATTGTGAAAATATTACAAAAGTCTGACAAAAATGAAAAATGTAAATTTCCAATTTCAACTAAACAAGCTAGAAATGCTCTAATTGAGCTAATTAGCTTATTGTGAAAATATTATGAACGTCTGACAAAAATGAAAAATGTAAATTTCAAATTTCAACCAAACATGCTAGAAATGCTCTAATTGAGCTAATTAGCTCATTGTGAATATATTACAAAAGTCTGACAAAAATGAAAAATGTAAATTTCCAATTTCAACTAAACAAGCTAGAAATGCTCTAATTGAGCTAATTAGCTTATTGTGAAAATATTATGAACGTCTGACAAAAATGAAAAATGTAAATTTCAAATTTCAACCAAACATGCTAGAAATGCTCTAATTGAGCTAATTAGCTCATTGTGAGAAATTCACAAACGTCTGACAAAAATGGAAAATGTAAATTTCCAATTTCAACCAAACATGCTAGAAATGCTCTAATTGAGTTAATTAGCTCATTGTGAAAATATTACAAACGTCTGACAAAAATGTGAAATGTTAATTTCCAATTTCAAAGAAACGCGCTAGAAATGCTCAATTTGCGCAAGTAAGCCTACTGTAAGAATTTTACAAACGTCTGACAAAAATGAAAAATGTAAATTTCCAATTTCAACTAAACAAGCTAGAAATGCTCTAATTGAGCTAATTAGCTTATTGTGAAAATATTATGAACGTCTGACAAAAATGAAAAATGTAAATTTCTAATTTCAACCAAACACGCTAGAAATGCTCTAATTGCGCTAATTATCCCATTGTGAGAATTTCACAAACGTCTGACAAAAATGGAAAATGTAAATTTCCAATTTCAACCAAACATGCTAGAAATGCTCTAATTGAGTTAATTAGCTTATTGTGAAATTATTACAAACGTCTGACAAAAATGAAAAATGTAAATTTCCAATTTCAACCAAACACGCTAGAAATGCTCTAATTGCGCTAATTATCCCATTGTGAGAATTTCACAAACGTCTGACAAAAATGGAAAATGTAAGCTTCCAATTTTAACCAAACATGCTAGAAATGCTCTAATTGAGCTAATTAGCTTATTGTGAAAATATTACAAACATCTGACAAAACTGAAAAATGTAAATTTCCAATTTCAACCAAACATGCTAGAAATGCTCTAAATGAGTTAATTAGCTTATTGTGAAATTATTACAAACGTCTGACAAAAATGAAAAATGTAAATTTCCAATTTCAACCAAACATGCTAGAAATGCTCTAATTGAGCTAATTAGCTTATTGTGAAAATATTACAAACGTCTGACAAAAATGAAAAATGTAAATTTCCAATTTCAACCAAACAAGCAAGAAATGCTCTAATTGAGCTAATTAGCTTATTGTGAAAATATTATGAACGTCTGACAAAAATGAAAAATGTAAATTTCCAATTTCAACCAAACACGCTAGAAATGCTCTAATTGCGCTAATAATCCCATTGTGAGAATTTCACAAACGTCTGACAAAAATGGAAAATGTAAATTTCCAATTTCAACCAAACATGCTAGAAATGCTCTAATTGAGTTAATTAGCTTATTGTGAAAATATTACAAACGTCTGACAAAACTGAAAAATGTAAATTTCCAATTTCAACCAAACATGCTAGAAATGCTCTAATTGAGCTAATTAGCTCATTGTGAGAAATTCACAAACGTCTGACAAAAATGAAAAATGTAAATTTCCAATTTCAACCAAACATGCTAGAAATGCTCTAATTGAGCTAATTAGCTTATTGTGAAAATATTACAAACGTCTGACAAAAATGTGAAATGTTAATTTCCAATTTCAAAGAAACGCGCTAGAAATGCTCAATTTGCGCAAGTAAGCCTACTGTAAGAATTTTACAAACGTCTGACAAAAATGAAAAATGTAAATTTCCAATTTCAACTAAACAAGCTAGAAATGCTCTAATTGAGCTAATTAGCTTATTGTGAAAATATTATGAACGTCTGACAAAAATGAAAAATGTAAATTTCTAATTTCAACCAAACACGCTAGAAATGCTCTAATTGCGCTAATTATCCCATTGTGAGAATTTCACAAACGTCTGACAAAAATGGAAAATGTAAATTTCCAATTTCAACCAAACATGCTAGAAATGCTCTAATTGAGTTAATTAGCTTATTGTGAAATTATTACAAACGTCTGACAAAAATGAAAAATGTAAATTTCCAATTTCAACCAAACACGCTAGAAATGCTCTAATTGCGCTAATTATCCCATTGTGAGAATTTCACAAACGTCTGACAAAAATGGAAAATGTAAGCTTCCAATTTTAACCAAACATGCTAGAAATGCTCTAATTGAGCTAATTAGCTTATTGTGAAAATATTACAAACATCTGACAAAACTGAAAAATGTAAATTTCCAATTTCAACCAAACATGCTAGAAATGCTCTAAATGAGTTAATTAGCTTATTGTGAAATTATTACAAACGTCTGACAAAAATGAAAAATGTAAATTTCCAATTTCAACCAAACATGCTAGAAATGCTCTAATTGAGCTAATTAGCTTATTGTGAAAATATTACAAACGTCTGACAAAAATGAAAAATGTAAATTTCCAATTTCAACCAAACAAGCAAGAAATGCTCTAATTGAGCTAATTAGCTTATTGTGAAAATATTATGAACGTCTGACAAAAATGAAAAATGTAAATTTCCAATTTCAACCAAACACGCTAGAAATGCTCTAATTGCGCTAATAATCCCATTGTGAGAATTTCACAAACGTCTGACAAAAATGGAAAATGTAAATTTCCAATTTCAACCAAACATGCTAGAAATGCTCTAATTGAGTTAATTAGCTTATTGTGAAAATATTACAAACGTCTGACAAAACTGAAAAATGTAAATTTCCAATTCCAACCAAACATGCTAGAAATGCTCTAATTGAGCTAATTAGCTCATTGTGAGAAATTCACAAACGTCTGACAAAAATGAAAAATGTAAATTTCCAATTTCAACCAAACATGCTAGAAATGCTCTAATTGAGCTAATTAGCTTATTGTGAAAATATTACAAACGTCTGACAAAAATGAAAAATGTAAATTTCCAACTTCAACCTAACAAGCTAGAAATGCTCTAATTGAGTTAATTAGCTCATTGTGAAAATATTACAAACGTCTGACAAAACTGAAAAATGTAAATTTCCAATTTCAACCAAACATGCTAGAAATGCTCTAATTGAGTTAATTAGCTCATTGTGAAATTATTACAAACGCCTGACAAAAATGAAAAATGTAAATTTCCAATTTCAACCAAACATGCTAGAAATGCTCTAATTGAGATAATTAGCTTATTGTGAAAATATTACAAACGTCTGACAAAAATGTGAAATGTTAATTTCCAATTTCAATCAAACATGCTAGAAATGCTCTAATTGAGTTAATTAGCTCATTGTGAAAATATTACAAACGTCTGACAAAACTGAAAAATGTAAATTTCCAATTTCAACCAAACATGCTAGAAATGCTCCAATTGAGCTAATTAGCTTATTGTGAAATTATGTAATGACAAAACTGAAAAATGTAAATTTCTCAGTTTTCTCAATTGGAGCATTTCTAGCATGTTTGGTTGAAATTGGAAATTTACATTTTTCAGTTTTGTCAGACGTTTGTAATATTCTCACAATAAGCTAATTAGCTCAATTTGAGCATTTCTAGCATGTTTAGTTGAATTTGGAAAATTACAGTTTTCAGTTTTGTCAGACGTTTGTAATATTCTCACAATAAGCTAATTAGCTCAATTGGAGCATTTCTAGCATGTTTGGTTGAAATTGGAAATTTACATTTTTCAGTTTTGTCAGACGTTTGTAATATTCTCACAATAAGCTAATTCGCTCAATTGGAGCATTTCTAGCATGTTTAGTTGAAATTGGAAATTTACATTTTTCACTTTTGTCAGACCTTTGTAATATTCTCACAATAAGCTAATTAGCTCAATTGGAGCATTTCTAGCATGTTTGGTTGAAATTGGAAATTTACATTTTTCACTTTTGTCAGACAATTGCAATATTCTCACAATAAGCTAATTAGCTCAATTGGAGCATTTCTAGCATGTTTGGTTGAAATTGGAAATTTACATTTTTCACTTTTGTCAGACAATTGCAATATTCTCTCAATAAGCTAATTAGCTCAATTGGAGCATTTCTAGCATGTTTAGTTGAAATTAGAAATTTACATTTTTCAGTTTTGTCAGACGTTTGTAATATTCTCACAATAAGCTAATTAGCTCAATTGGAGCATTTCTAGCATGTTTGGTTGAAATTGGAAATTTACATTTTTCACTTTTGTCAGACAATTGCAATATTCTCTCAATAAGCTAATTAGCTCAATTGGAGCATTTCTAGCATGTTTGGTTGAAATTGGAAATTTACATTTTTCAGTTTTGTCAGACGTTTGTAATATTCTCACAATAAGCTAATTAGCTCAATTGGAGCATTTCTAGCATGTTTGGTTGAAATTAGAAATTTACATTTTTCAGTTTTGTCAGACGTTTGTAAAATTCTTACAGTAGGCTTATTTGCGCAATTTGAGCATTTCTAGCATGTTTAGTTGAAATTGGAAATTTACATTTTTCAGTTTTGTCAGACGTTTGTAATATTCTCACAATAAGCTAATTAGCTCAATTGGAGCATTTCTAGCATGTTTGGTTGAAATTGGAAATTTACATTTTTCAGTTTTGTCAGACGTTTGTAATATTCTCACAATAAGCTAATTAGCTCAATTGGAGCATTTCTAGCATGTTTGGTTGAAATTGGAAATTCACATTTTTCAGTTTTGTCAGACGTTTGTAATATTCTCACAATAAGCTAATTAGCTCAATTGGAGCATTTCTAGCATGTTTGGTTGAAATTGGAAATTTACATTTTTCAGTTTTGTCAGACGTTTGTAATATTCTCACAATAAGCTAATTAGCTCAATTGGAGCATTTCTAGCATGTTTGGTTGAAATTGGAAATTTACATTTTTCAGTTTGGTCAGACGTTTGTAATATTCTCACAATAAGCTAATTAGCTCAATTGGAGCAATTCTAGCATGTTTGGTTGAAATTGGAAATTTACATTTTTCTCTTTTGTCAGACAATTGCAATATTCTCACAATAAGCTAATTAGCTCAATTGGAGCATTTCTAGCATGTTTGGTTGAAATTGGAAATTTACATTTTTCAGTTTTATCAGACGTTTGTAATATTCTCACAATAAGCTAATTAGCTCAATTGGAGCATTTCTAGCATGTTTGGTTGAAATTGGAAATTTACATTTTTCACTTTTGTCAGACAATTGCAATATTCTCACAATAAGCTAATTAGCTCAATTGGAGCATTTCTAGCATGTTTGGTTGAAATTGGAAATTTACATTTTTCACTTTTGTCAGAGGTTTGTAATATTCTCACAATAAGCTAATTAGCTCAATTGGAACATTTCTAGCATGTTTGGTTGAAATTGGAAATTTACATTTTTCAGTTTTGTCAGACGTTTGTAATATTCTCACAATAAGCTAATTAGCTCAATTGGAGCATTTCTAGCATGTTTTGTTGAAATTGGAAATTTACATTTTTCAGTTTGGTCAGACGTTTGTAATATTCTCACAATAAGCTAATTAGCTCAATTGGAGCATTTCTAGCATGTTTGGTTGAAATTGGAAATTTACATTTTTCAGTTTTGTCAGACGTTTATAAAATTCTTACAGTAGGCTTATTTGCGCAATTTGAGCATTTCTAGCATGTTTGGTTGAAATTGGAAATTTACATTTTTCAGTTTTGTCAGACGTTTGTAATATTCTCACAATAAGATAATTAGCTCAATTGGAGCATTTCTAGCATGTTTGGTTGAAATTGGAAATTTACATTTTTCAGTTTTGTCAGACGTTTGTAATATTCTCACAATAAGCTAATTCGCTCAATTGGAGCATTTCTAGCATGTTTAGTTGAAATTGGAAATTTACATTTTTCACTTTTGTCAGACCTTTGTAATATTCTCACAATAAGCTAATTAGCTCAATTGGAGCATTTCTAGCATGTTTGGTTGAAATTGGAAATTTACATTTTTCACTTTTGTCAGACAATTGCAATATTCTCACAATAAGCTAATTAGCTCAATTGGAGCATTTCTAGCATGTTTGGTTGAAATTGGAAATTTACATTTTTCACTTTTGTCAGACAATTGCAATATTCTCTCAATAAGCTAATTAGCTCAATTGGAGCATTTCTAGCATGTTTAGTTGAAATTAGAAATTTACATTTTTCAGTTTTGTCAGACGTTTGTAATATTCTCACAATAAGCTAATTAGCTCAATTGGAGCATTTCTAGCATGTTTGGTTGAAATTGGAAATTTACATTTTTCACTTTTGTCAGACAATTGCAATATTCTCTCAATAAGCTAATTAGCTCAATTGGAGCATTTCTAGCATGTTTGGTTGAAATTGGAAATTTACATTTTTCAGTTTTGTCAGACGTTTGTAATATTCTCACAATAAGCTAATTAGCTCAATTGGAGCATTTCTAGCATGTTTGGTTGAAATTAGAAATTTACATTTTTCAGTTTTGTCAGACGTTTGTAAAATTCTTACAGTAGGCTTATTTGCGCAATTTGAGCATTTCTAGCATGTTTAGTTGAAATTGGAAATTTACATTTTTCAGTTTTGTCAGACGTTTGTAATATTCTCACAATAAGCTAATTAGCTCAATTGGAGCATTTCTAGCATGTTTGGTTGAAATTGGAAATTTACATTTTTCAGTTTTGTCAGACGTTTGTAATATTCTCACAATAAGCTAATTAGCTCAATTGGAGCATTTCTAGCATGTTTGGTTGAAATTGGAAATTCACATTTTTCAGTTTTGTCAGACGTTTGTAATATTCTCACAATAAGCTAATTAGCTCAATTTGAGCATTTCTAGCATGTTTAGTTGAATTTGGAAAATTACAGTTTTCAGTTTTGTCAGACGTTTGTAATATTCTCACAATAAGCTAATTAGCTCAATTGGAGCATTTCTAGCATGTTTGGTTGAAATTGGAAATTTACATTTTTCAGTTTTGTCAGACGTTTGTAATATTCTCACAATAAGCTAATTCGCTCAATTGGAGCATTTCTAGCATGTTTAGTTGAAATTGGAAATTTACATTTTTCACTTTTGTCAGACGTTTGTAATATTCTCACAATAAGCTAATTAGCTCAATTGGAGCATTTCTAGCATGTTTGGTTGAAATTGGAAATTTACATTTTTCACTTTTGTCAGACAATTGCAATATTCTCACAATAAGCTAATTAGCTCAATTGGAGCATTTCTAGCATGTTTGGTTGAAATTGGAAATTTACATTTTTCACTTTTGTCAGACAATTGCAATATTCTCTCAATAAGCTAATTAGCTCAATTGGAGCATTTCTAGCATGTTTAGTTGAAATTAGAAATTTACATTTTTCAGTTTTGTCAGACGTTTGTAATATTCTCACAATAAGCTAATTAGCTCAATTGGAGCATTTCTAGCATGTTTGGTTGAAATTGGAAATTTACATTTTTCACTTTTGTCAGACAATTGCAATATTCTCTCAATAAGCTAATTAGCTCAATTGGAGCATTTCTAGCATGTTTGGTTGAAATTGGAAATTTACATTTTTCAGTTTTGTCAGACGTTTGTAATATTCTCACAATAAGCTAATTAGCTCAATTGGAGCATTTCTAGCATGTTTGGTTGAAATTAGAAATTTACATTTTTCAGTTTTGTCAGACGTTTGTAAAATTCTTACAGTAGGCTTATTTGCGCAATTTGAGCATTTCTAGCATGTTTAGTTGAAATTGGAAATTTACATTTTTCAGTTTTGTCAGACGTTTGTAATATTCTCACAATAAGCTAATTAGCTCAATTGGAGCATTTCTAGCATGTTTGGTTGAAATTGGAAATTTACATTTTTCAGTTTTGTCAGACGTTTGTAATATTCTCACAATAAGCTAATTAGCTCAATTGGAGCATTTCTAGCATGTTTGGTTGAAATTGGAAATTCACATTTTTCAGTTTTGTCAGACGTTTGTAATATTCTCACAATAAGCTAATTAGCTCAATTGGAGCATTTCTAGCATGTTTGGTTGAAATTGGAAATTTACATTTTTCAGTTTTGTCAGACGTTTGTAATATTCTCACAATAAGCTAATTAGCTCAATTGGAGCATTTCTAGCATGTTTGGTTGAAATTGGAAATTTACATTTTTCAGTTTGGTCAGACGTTTGTAATATTCTCACAATAAGCTAATTAGCTCAATTGGAGCAATTCTAGCATGTTTGGTTGAAATTGGAAATTTACATTTTTCTCTTTTGTCAGACAATTGCAATATTCTCACAATAAGCTAATTAGCTCAATTGGAGCATTTCTAGCATGTTTGGTTGAAATTGGAAATTTACATTTTTCAGTTTTATCAGACGTTTGTAATATTCTCACAATAAGCTAATTAGCTCAATTGGAGCATTTCTAGCATGTTTGGTTGAAATTGGAAATTTACATTTTTCACTTTTGTCAGACAATTGCAATATTCTCACAATAAGCTAATTAGCTCAATTGGAGCATTTCTAGCATGTTTGGTTGAAATTGGAAATTTACATTTTTCACTTTTGTCAGAGGTTTGTAATATTCTCACAATAAGCTAATTAGCTCAATTGGAACATTTCTAGCATGTTTGGTTGAAATTGGAAATTTACATTTTTCAGTTTTGTCAGACGTTTGTAATATTCTCACAATAAGCTAATTAGCTCAATTGGAGCATTTCTAGCATGTTTTGTTGAAATTGGAAATTTACATTTTTCAGTTTGGTCAGACGTTTGTAATATTCTCACAATAAGCTAATTAGCTCAATTGGAGCATTTCTAGCATGTTTGGTTGAAATTGGAAATTTACATTTTTCAGTTTTGTCAGACGTTTATAAAATTCTTACAGTAGGCTTATTTGCGCAATTTGAGCATTTCTAGCATGTTTGGTTGAAATTGGAAATTTACATTTTTCAGTTTTGTCAGACGTTTGTAATATTCTCACAATAAGATAATTAGCTCAATTGGAGCATTTCTAGCATGTTTGGTTGAAATTGGAAATTTACATTTTTCAGTTTTGTCAGACGTTTGTAATATTCTCACAATAAGCTAATTCGCTCAATTGGAGCATTTCTAGCATGTTTAGTTGAAATTGGAAATTTACATTTTTCACTTTTGTCAGACCTTTGTAATATTCTCACAATAAGCTAATTAGCTCAATTGGAGCATTTCTAGCATGTTTGGTTGAAATTGGAAATTTACATTTTTCACTTTTGTCAGACAATTGCAATATTCTCACAATAAGCTAATTAGCTCAATTGGAGCATTTCTAGCATGTTTGGTTGAAATTGGAAATTTACATTTTTCACTTTTGTCAGACAATTGCAATATTCTCTCAATAAGCTAATTAGCTCAATTGGAGCATTTCTAGCATGTTTAGTTGAAATTAGAAATTTACATTTTTCAGTTTTGTCAGACGTTTGTAATATTCTCACAATAAGCTAATTAGCTCAATTGGAGCATTTCTAGCATGTTTGGTTGAAATTGGAAATTTACATTTTTCACTTTTGTCAGACAATTGCAATATTCTCTCAATAAGCTAATTAGCTCAATTGGAGCATTTCTAGCATGTTTGGTTGAAATTGGAAATTTACATTTTTCAGTTTTGTCAGACGTTTGTAATATTCTCACAATAAGCTAATTAGCTCAATTGGAGCATTTCTAGCATGTTTGGTTGAAATTAGAAATTTACATTTTTCAGTTTTGTCAGACGTTTGTAAAATTCTTACAGTAGGCTTATTTGCGCAATTTGAGCATTTCTAGCATGTTTAGTTGAAATTGGAAATTTACATTTTTCAGTTTTGTCAGACGTTTGTAATATTCTCACAATAAGCTAATTAGCTCAATTGGAGCATTTCTAGCATGTTTGGTTGAAATTGGAAATTTACATTTTTCAGTTTTGTCAGACGTTTGTAATATTCTCACAATAAGCTAATTAGCTCAATTGGAGCATTTCTAGCATGTTTGGTTGAAATTGGAAATTCACATTTTTCAGTTTTGTCAGACGTTTGTAATATTCTCACAATAAGCTAATTAGCTCAATTGGAGCATTTCTAGCATGTTTGGTTGAAATTGGAAATTTACATTTTTCAGTTTTGTCAGACGTTTGTAATATTCTCACAATAAGCTAATTAGCTCAATTGGAGCATTTCTAGCATGTTTGGTTGAAATTGGAAATTTACATTTTTCAGTTTGGTCAGACGTTTGTAATATTCTCACAATAAGCTAATTAGCTCAATTGGAGCAATTCTAGCATGTTTGGTTGAAATTGGAAATTTACATTTTTCTCTTTTGTCAGACAATTGCAATATTCTCACAATAAGCTAATTAGCTCAATTGGAGCATTTCTAGCATGTTTGGTTGAAATTGGAAATTTACATTTTTCAGTTTTATCAGACGTTTGTAATATTCTCACAATAAGCTAATTAGCTCAATTGGAGCATTTCTAGCATGTTTGGTTGAAATTGGAAATTTACATTTTTCACTTTTGTCAGACAATTGCAATATTCTCACAATAAGCTAATTAGCTCAATTGGAGCATTTCTAGCATGTTTGGTTGAAATTGGAAATTTACATTTTTCACTTTTGTCAGAGGTTTGTAATATTCTCACAATAAGCTAATTAGCTCAATTGGAACATTTCTAGCATGTTTGGTTGAAATTGGAAATTTACATTTTTCAGTTTTGTCAGACGTTTGTAATATTCTCACAATAAGCTAATTAGCTCAATTGGAGCATTTCTAGCATGTTTTGTTGAAATTGGAAATTTACATTTTTCAGTTTGGACAGACGTTTGTAATATTCTCACAATAAGCTAATTAGCTCAATTGGAGCATTTCTAGCATGTTTGGTTGAAATTGGAAATTTACATTTTTCAGTTTTGTCAGACGTTTATAAAATTCTTACAGTAGGCTTATTTGCGCAATTTGAGCATTTCTAGCATGTTTGGTTGAAATTGGAAATTTACATTTTTCAGTTTTGTCAGACGTTTGTAATATTCTCACAATAAGATAATTAGCTCAATTGGAGCATTTCTAGCATGTTTGGTTGAAATTGGAAATTTACATTTTTCAGTTTTGTCAGACGTTTGTAATATTCTCACAATAAGCTAATTAGCTCAATTGGAGCATTTCTAGCATGTTTTGTTGAAATTGGAAATTTACATTTTTCAGTTTGGTCAGACGTTTGTAATATTCTCACAATAAGCTAATTAGCTCAATTGGAGCATTTCTAGCATGTTTGGTTGAAATTGGAAATTTACATTTTTCAGTTTTGTCAGACGTTTATAAAATTCTTACAGTAGGCTTATTTGCGCAATTTGAGCATTTCTAGCATGTTTGGTTGAAATTGGAAATTTACATTTTTCAGTTTTGTCAGACGTTTGTAATATTCTCACAATAAGATAATTAGCTCAATTGGAGCATTTCTAGCATGTTTGGTTGAAATTGGAAATTTACATTTTTCAGTTTTGTCAGACGTTTGTAATATTCTCACAATAAGCTAATTAGCTCAATTTGAGCATTTCTAGCATGTTTAGTTGAATTTGGAAAATTACATTTTTCAGTTTTGTCAGACGTTTGTAATATTCTCACAATAAGCTAATTAGCTCAATTGGAGCATTTCTAGCATGTTTGGTTGAAATTGGAAATTTACATTTTTCAGTTTTGTCAGACGTTTGTAATATTCTCACAATAAGCTAATTAGCTCAATTGGAGCATTTCTAGCATGTTTGGTTGAAATTGGAAATTTACATTTTTCAGTTTTGTCAGACGTTTGTAATATTCTCACAATAAGCTAATTAGCTCAATTCAGCATTTCTAGCATGTTTAGTTGAAATTGGAAATTTACATTTTTCACTTTTGTCAGACCTTTGTAATATTCTCACAATAAGCTAATTAGCTCAATTGGAGCATTTCTAGCATGTTTGGTTGAAATTGGAAATTTACATTTTTCACTTTTGTCAGACAATTGCAATATTCTCACAATAAGCTAATTAGCTCAATTGGAGCATTTCTAGCATGTTTGGTTGAAATTGGAAATTTACATTTTTCACTTTTGTCAGACAATTGCAATATTCTCTCAATAAGCTAATTAGCTCAATTGGAGCATTTCTAGCATGTTTAGTTGAAATTAGAAATTTACATTTTTCAGTTTTGTCAGACGTTTGTAATATTCTCACAATAAGCTAATTAGCTCAATTGGAGCATTTCTAGCATGTTTGGTTGAAATTGGAAATTTACATTTTTCAGTTTGGTCAGACGTTTGTAATATTCTCACAATAAGCTAATTAGCTCAATTGGAGCAATTCTAGCATGTTTGGTTGAAATTGGAAATTTACATTTTTCTCTTTTGTCAGACAATTGCAATATTCTCACAATAAGCTAATTAGCTCAATTGGAGCATTTCTAGCATGTTTGGTTGAAATTGGAAATTTACATTTTTCAGTTTTATCAGACGTTTGTAATATTCTCACAATAAGCTAATTAGCTCAATTGGAGCATTTCTAGCATGTTTGGTTGAAATTGGAAATTTACATTTTTCACTTTTGTCAGACAATTGCAATATTCTCACAATAAGCTAATTAGCTCAATTGGAGCATTTCTAGCATGTTTGGTTGAAATTGGAAATTTACATTTTTCACTTTTGTCAGACGTTTGTAATATTCTCACAATAAGCTAATTAGCTCAATTGGAGCATTTCTAGCATGTTTTGTTGAAATTGGAAATTTACATTTTTCAGTTTGGTCAGACGTTTGTAATATTCTCACAATAAGCTAATTAGCTCAATTGGAGCATTTCTAGCATGTTTGGTTGAAATTGGAAATTTACATTTTTCAGTTTTGTCAGACGTTTATAAAATTCTTACAGTAGGCTTATTTGCGCAATTTGAGCATTTCTAGCATGTTTGGTTGAAATTGGAAATTTACATTTTTCAGTTTTGTCAGACGTTTGTAATATTCTCACAATAAGATAATTAGCTCAATTGGAGCATTTCTAGCATGTTTGGTTGAAATTGGAAATTTACATTTTTCAGTTTTGTCAGACGTTTGTAATATTCTCACAATAAGCTAATTAGCTCAATTGGAGCATTTCTAGCATGTTTTGTTGAAATTGGAAATTTACATTTTTCAGTTTGGTCAGACGTTTGTAATATTCTCACAATAAGCTAATTAGCTCAATTGGAGCATTTCTAGCATGTTTGGTTGAAATTGGAAATTTACATTTTTCCCTTTTGTCAGACGTTTATAAAATTCTTACAGTAGGCTTATTTGCGCAATTTGAGCATTTCTAGCATGTTTGGTTGAAATTGGAAATTTACATTTTTCAGTTTTGTCAGACGTTTGTAATATTCTCACAATAAGATAATTAGCTCAATTGGAGCATTTCTAGCATGTTTGGTTGAAATTGGAAATTTACATTTTTCAGTTTTGTCAGACGTTTGTAATATTCTCACAATAAGCTAATTAGCTCAATTTGAGCATTTCTAGCATGTTTAGTTGAATTTGGAAAATTACATTTTTCAGTTTTGTCAGACGTTTGTAATATTCTCACAATAAGCTAATTAGCTCAATTGGAGCATTTCTAGCATGTTTGGTTGAAATTGGAAATTTACATTTTTCAGTTTTGTCAGACGTTTGTAATATTCTCACAATAAGCTAATTAGCTCAATTGGAGCATTTCTAGCATGTTTGGTTGAAATTGGAAATTTACATTTTTCAGTTTTGTCAGACGTTTGTAATATTCTCACAATAAGCTAATTAGCTCAATTGGAGCATTTCTAGCATGTTTAGTTGAAATTGGAAATTTACATTTTTCACTTTTGTCAGACCTTTGTAATATTCTCACAATAAGCTAATTAGCTCAATTGGAGCATTTCTAGCATGTTTGGTTGAAATTGGAAATTTACATTTTTCACTTTTGTCAGACAATTGCAATATTCTCACAATAAGCTAATTAGCTCAATTGGAGCATTTCTAGCATGTTTGGTTGAAATTGGAAATTTACATTTTTCACTTTTGTCAGACAATTGCAATATTCTCTCAATAAGCTAATTAGCTCAATTGGAGCATTTCTAGCATGTTTAGTTGAAATTAGAAATTTACATTTTTCAGTTTTGTCAGACGTTTGTAATATTCTCACAATAAGCTAATTAGCTCAATTGGAGCATTTCTAGCATGTTTGGTTGAAATTGGAAATTTACATTTTTCAGTTTTGTCAGACGTTTGTAATATTCTCACAATAAGCTAATTAGCTCAATTGGAGCATTTCTAGCATGTTTGGTTGAAATTAGAAATTTACATTTTTCAGTTTTGTCAGACGTTTGTAAAATTCTTACAGTAGGCTTATTTGCGCAATTTGAGCATTTCTAGCATGTTTAGTTGAAATTGGAAATTTACATTTTTCAGTTTTGTCAGACGTTTGTAATATTCTCACAATAAGCTAATTAGCTCAATTGGAGCATTTCTAGCATGTTTGGTTGAAATTGGAAATTTACATTTTTCAGTTTTGTCAGACGTTTGTAATATTCTCACAATAAGCTAATTAGCTCAATTGGAGCATTTCTAGCATGTTTGGTTGAAATTGGAAATTCACATTTTTCAGTTTTGTCAGACGTTTGTAATATTCTCACAATAAGCTAATTAGCTCAATTGGAGCATTTCTAGCATGTTTGGTTGAAATTGGAAATTTACATTTTTCAGTTTTGTCAGACGTTTGTAATATTCTCAAAATAAGCTAATTAGCTCAATTGGAGCATTTCTAGCATGTTTGGTTGAAATTGGAAATTTACATTTTTCAGTTTTGTCAGACGTTTGTAATATTCTCACAATAGGCTAATTAGTTCAATTGGAGCATTTCTAGCATGTTTGGTTGAGATTGGAAATTTACATTTTTCAGCTTTGTCAGACGTTTGTAATATTCTCA
The DNA here is from genome assembly GCF_963576615.1 of Watersipora subatra. NCBI lineage: Eukaryota > Metazoa > Bryozoa > Gymnolaemata > Cheilostomatida > Watersiporidae > Watersipora > Watersipora subatra. The sequence continues at coordinate 34,543 of NW_027045389.1, forward strand.
CAATAAGCTAATTAGCTCAATTGGAGCATTTCTAGCATGTTTGGTTGAAATTGGAAATTTACATTTTTCAGTTTTGTCAGACGTTTGTAATATTCTCACAATAAGCTAATTAGCTCAATTGGAGCATTTCTAGCATGTTTGGTTGAAATTGGAAATTTACATTTTTCAGTTTTGTCAGACAATTGCAATATTCTCACAATAAGCTAATTAGCTCAATTGGAGCATTTCTAGCATGTTTGGTTGAAATTGGAAATTTACATTTTTCACTTTTGTCAGACAATTGCAATATTCTCACAATAAGCTAATTAGCTCAATTGGAGCATTTCTAGCATGTTTGGTTGAAATTGAAAATTTACATTTTTCAGTTTTGTCAAACGTTTGTAAAATTCTTACAGTAGGCTTATTTCGCAATTCGAGCATTTCTAGCATGTTTGGTTGAAATTTGAAATTCACATTTTTCAGTTTTGTCAGACGTTTGTAAAATTCTTACAGTAGGCTTATATGCGCAATTTGAGCATTTCTAGCATGTTTGGTTGAAATTGGAAATTTACATTTTTCACTTTTGTCAGACGTTTGTAATATTCTCACAATAAGCTAATTAGCTCAATTGGAACGGTTCTAGCATGTTTGGTTGAAATTGGAAATTTACATTTTTCAGTTTTGTCAGACGTTTGTAATATTCTTACAATAAGCTAATTAGCTCAATTGGAGCATTTCTAGCATGTTTTGTTGAAATTGGAAATTTACATTTTTCAGTTTGGTCAGACGTTTGTAATATTCTCACAATAAGCTAATTAGCTCAATTGGAGCATTTCTAGCATGTTTGGTTGAAATTGGAAATTTACATTTTTCACTTTTGTCAAACAATTGCAATAATCTCACAATAAGCTAATTAGCTCAATTGGAGCATTTCTAGCATGTTTGGTTGAAATTGGAAATTTACATTTTTCAGTTTTGTCAGACGTTTGTAATATTCTCACAATAAGCTAATTAGCTCAATTGGAGCATTTCTAGCATGTTTGGTTGAAATTGGAAATTTACATTTTTCAGTTTTGTCAGACGTTTGTAATATTCTCACAATAAGCTAATTAGCTCAATTGGAGCATTTCTAGCATGTTTGGTTGAAATTAAAAATTTAAATTTTCAGTTTTGTCAGACGTTTGTAAAATTCTTACAGTAGGATCATTTGCGCAATTGGAGCATTTCTAGCATGTTTGATTGAAATTAGAATTTTAAATTTTTCAGTTTTGTCAGACGTTTGTAATATTCTCACAATAAGCTAATTAGCTCAATTGGAGCATTTCTAGCATGTTTGGTTGAAATTGGAAATTTACATTTTTCACTTTTGTCAGACAATTGCAATATTCTCACAATAAGCTAATTAGCTCAATTGGAACATTTCTAGCATGTTTGGTTGAAATTGGAAATTTACATTTTTCACTTTTGTCAGACGTTTGTAATATTCTCACAATAAGCTAATTAGCTCAATTGGAACGGTTCTAGCATGTTTGGTTGAAATTGGAAATTTACATTTTTCAGTTTTGTCAGACGTTTGTAATATTCTCACAATAAGCTAATTAGCTCAATTGGAGCATTTCTAGCATGTTTTGTTGAAATTGGAAATTTAAATTTTTCAGTTTGGTCAGACGTTTGTAATATTCTCACAATAAGCTAATTAGCTCAATTGGAGCATTTCTAGCATGTTTGGTTGAAATTGGAAATTTACATTTTTCACTTTTGTCAGACAATTGCAATATTCTCACAATAAGCTAATTAGCTCAATTGGAACATTTCTAGCATGTTTGGTTGAAATTGGAAATTTACATTTTTCACTTTTGTCAGACAATTGCAATATTCTCACAATAAGCTAATTAGCTCAATTGGAGCATTTCTAGCATGTTTGGTTGAAATTGGAAATTCACATTTTTCAGTTTTGTCAGACGTTTGTAATATTCTCACAATAAGCTAATTAGCTCAATTGGAGCATTTCTAGCATGTTTAGTTGAAATTGGAAATTTGCATTTTTCACTTTTGTCAAACAATTGCAATATTCTCACAATAAGCTAATTAGCTCAATTGGAGCATTTCTAGCATGTTTGGTTGAAATTGGAAATTTACATTTTTCAGTTTTGTCAGACGTTTGTAATATTCTCACAATAAGCTAATTAGCTCAATTGGAGCATTTCTAGCATGTTTGGTTGAAATTGGAAATTTACATTTTTCACTTTTGTCAGACAATTGCAATATTCTCACAATAAGCTAATTAGCTCAATTGGAGCATTTCTAGCATGTTTGGTTGAAATTGGAAATTTACATTTTTCAGTTTTTTCAGACCTTTGTAATATTCTCACAATAAGCTAATTAGCTCAATTGGAGCATTTCTAGCATGTTTGGTTGAAATTGGAAATTTACATTTTTCACTTTTGTCAGACAATTGCAATATTCTCACAATAAGCTAATTAGCTCAATTGGAGCATTTCTAGCATGTTTGGTTGAAATTGGAAATTTACATTTTTCAGTTTTGTCAGACGTTTGCAATATTCTCACAATAAGCTAATTAGCTCAATTGGAGCATTTCTAGCATGTTTGGTTGAAATTGGAAATTTACATTTTTCACTTTTGTCAAACAATTGCAATATTCTCACAATAGGCTAATTAGCTCAATTGGAGCATTTCTAGCATGTTTGGTTGAAATTGAAAATTTAAATTTTCAGTTCTGTCAGACGTTTGTAAAATTCTTACAGTAGGATCATTTGCGCAATTGGAGCATTTCTAGCATGTTTGATTGAAATTAGAATTTTAAATTTTTCACTTTTGTCAGACGTTTGTAATATTCTCACAATAAGCTAATTAGCTCAATTGGAGCATTTCTAGCATGTTTGGTTGAAATTGGAAATTTACATTTTTCACTTTTGTCAGACAATTGCAATATTCTCACAATAAGCTAATTAGCTCAATTGGAACATTTCTAGCATGTTTGGTTGAAATTGGAAATTTACATTTTTCACTTTTGTCAGACAATTGCAATATTCTCACAATAAGCTAATTAGCTCAATTGGAGCATTTCTAGCATGTTTGGTTGAAATTGGAAATTTACATTTTTCAGTTTTGTCAGACAATTGCAATATTCTCACAATAAGCTAATTAGCTCAATTGGAACATTTCTAGCATGTTTGGTTGAAATTGGAAATTTACATTTTTCAGTTTTGTCAGACGTTTGTAATATTCTCACAATAAGCTAATTAGCTCAATTGGAGCATTTCTAGCATGTTTGGTTGAAATTGGAAATTTACATTTTTCAGTTTGGTCAGACGTTTGTAATATTCTCACAATAAGCTAATTAGCTCAATTGGAGCATTTCTAGCATGTTTGGTTGAAATTGGAAATTTACATTTTTCCCTTTTGTCAGACAATTGCAATATTCTCACAATAAGCTAATTAGCTCAATTGGAGCATTTCTAGCATGTTTGGTTGAAATTGGAAATTTACATTTTTCAGTTCTATCAGACGTTTGTAATATTCTCACAATAAGCTAATTAGCTCAATTGGAGCATTTCTAGCATGTTTGGTTGAAGATGGAAATTTACATTTTTCAGTTTTGTCAGACAATTGCAATATTCTCACAATAAGCTAATTAGCTCAATTGGAGCATTTCTAGCATGTTTGGTTGAAATTGGAAATTTACATTTTTCACTTTTGTCAGACAATTGCAATATTCTCACAATAAGCTAATTAGCTCAATTGGAGCATTTCTAGCATGTTTAGTTGAAATTGGAAATTTACATTTTTCAGTTTTGTCAGACGTTTGTAATATTCTCACAATAAGCTAATTAGCTCAATTGGAGCATTTCTAGCATGTTTTGTTGAAATTGGAAATTTACATTTTTCAGTTTGGTCAGACATTTGTAATATTCTCACAATAAGCTAATTAGCTCAATTGGAGCATTTCTAGCATGTTTGGTTGAAATTGGAATTTTACATTTTTCACTTTTGTCAAACAATTGCAATATTCTCACAATAAGCTAATTAGCTCAATTGGAGCATTTCTAGCATGTTTGGTTGAAATTGGAAATTTACATTTTTCAGTTTTGTCAGACGTTTGTAATATTCTCACAATAAGCTAATTAGCTCAATTGGAGCATTTCTAGCATGTTTGGTTGAAATTGGAAATTTACATTTTTCAGTTTTGTCAGACGTTTGTAATATTCTCTCAATAAGCTAATTAGCTCAATTGGAGCATTTCTAGCATATGTGGTTGAAATTAGAAATTTACATTTTTCACTTTTGTCAGACAATTGCAATATTCTCACCATAAGCTAATTAGCTCAATTGGAGCATTTCTAGCATGTTTGGTTGAAATTGGAAATTTACATTTTTCAGTTTTGTCAGACCTTTGTAATATTCTCACAATAAGGTAATTAGCTCAATTGGAGCATTTCTAGCATGTTTGGTTGAAATTGGAAATTTACATTTTTCACTTTTGTCAGACAATTGCAATATTCTCACTATAAGCTAATTAGCTCAATTGGAGCATTTCTAGCATGTTTGGTTGAAATTGAAAATTTACATTTTTCAGTTTCGTCAAACGTTTGTAAAATTCTTACAGTAGGCTTATTTCGCAATTCGAGCATTTCTAGCATGTTTGGTTGAAATTGGAAATTCACATTTTTCAGTTTTGTCAGACGTTTGTAATATTCTCACAATAACCTAATTAGCTCAATTGGAGCATTTCTAGCATGTTTGGTTGAAATTGGAAATTTACATTTTTCACTTTTGTCAGACAATTGCAATATTCTCACAATAAGCTAATTAGCTCAATTGGAGCATTTCTAGCATGTTTGGTTGAAATTGAAAATTTACATTTTTCAGTTTTGTCAAACGTTTGTAAAATTCTTACAGTAGGATTATTTCGCAATTCGAGCATTTCTAGCATGTTTGGTTGAAATTTGAAATTCACATTTTTCAGTTTTGTCAGACGTTTGTAAAATTCTTACAGTAGGCTTATATGCGCAATTTGAGCATTTCTAGCATGTTTGGTTGAAATTGGAAATTTACATTTTTCACTTTTGTCAGACGTTTGTAATATTCTCACAATAAGCTAATTAGCTCAATTGGAGCATTTCTAGCATGTTTGGTTGAAATTGGAAATTTACATTTTTCACTTTTGTCAGACCTTTGTAATATTCTCACAATAAGCTAATTAGCTCAATTGGAGCATTTCTAGCATGTTTTGTTGAAATTGGAAATTTAAATTTTTCAGTTTGGTCAGACGTTTGTAATATTCTCACAATAAGCTAATTAGCTCAATTGGAGCATTTCTAGCATGTTTGGTTGAAATTGGAAATTTACATTTTTCACTTTTGTCAGACAATTGCAATATTCTCACAATAAGCTAATTAGCTCAATTGGAACATTTCTAGCATGTTTGGTTGAAATTGGAAGTTTACATTTTTCACTTTTGTCAGACAATTGCAATATTCTCACAATAAGCTAATTAGCTCAATTGGAGCATTTCTAGCATGTTTGGTTGAAATTGGAAATTCACATTTTTCAGTTTTGTCAGACGTTTGTAATATTCTCACAATAAGCTAATTAGCTCAATTGGAGCATTTCTAGCATGTTTAGTTGAAATTGGAAATTTGCATTTTTCACTTTTGTCAAACAATTGCAATATTCTCACAATAAGCTAATTAGCTCAATTGGAGCATTTCTAGCATGTTTGGTTGAAATTGGAAATTTACATTTTTCAGTTTTGTCAGACGTTTGTAATATTCTCACAATAAGCTAATTAGCTCAATTGGAGCATTTCTAGCATGTTTGGTTGAAACTGGAAATTTACATTTTTCACTTTTGTCAGACAATTGCAATATTCTCACAATAAGCTAATTAGCTCAATTGGAGCATTTCTAGCATGTTTGGTTGAAATTGGAAATTTACATTTTTCAGTTTTTTCAGACCTTTGTAATATTCTCACAATAAGCTAATTAGCTCAATTGGAGCATTTCTAGCATGTTTGGTTGAAATTGGAAATTTACATTTTTCACTTTTGTCAGACAATTGCAATATTCTCACAATAAGCTAATTAGCTCAATTGGAGCTTTTCTAGCATGTTTGGTTGAAATTGGAAATTTACATTTTTCAGTTTTGTCAGACGTTTGCAATATTCTCACAATAAGCTAATTAGCTCAATTGGAGCATTTCTAGCATGTTTGGTTGAAATTGGAAATTTACATTTTTCACTTTTGTCAAACAATTGCAATATTCTCACAATAAGCTAATTAGCTCAATTGGAGCATTTCTAGCATGTTTGGTTGAAATTGAAAATTTAAATTTTCAGTTCTGTCAGACGTTTGTAAAATTCTTACAGTAGGATCATTTGCGCAATTGGAGCATTTCTAGCATGTTTGATTGAAATTAGAATTTTAAATTTTTCACTTTTGTCAGACGTTTGTAATATTCTCACAATAAGCTAATTAGCTCAATTGGAGCATTTCTAGCATGTTTGGTTGAAATTGGAAATTTACATTTTTCACTTTTGTCAGACAATTGCAATATTCTCACAATAAGCTAATTAGCTCAATTGGAACATTTCTAGCATGTTTGGTTGAAATTGGAAATTTACATTTTTCACTTTTGTCAGACAATTGCAATATTCTCACAATAAGCTAATTAGCTCAATTGGAGCATTTCTAGCATGTTTGGTTGAAATTGGAAATTTACCTTTTCAGTTTTGTCAGACAATTGCAATATTCTCACAATAAGCTAATTAGCTCAATTGGAACATTTCTAGCATGTTTGGTTGAAATTGGAAATTTACATTTTTCAGTTTGGTCAGACGTTTGTAATATTCTCACAATAAGCTAATTAGCTCAATTGGAGCATTTCTAGCATGTTTGGTTGAAATTGGAAATTTACATTTTTCCCTTTTGTCAGACAATTGCAATATTCTCACAATAAGCTAATTAGCTCAATTGGAGCATTTCTAGCATGTTTGGTTGAAATTGGAAATTTACATTTTTCAGTTCTATCAGACGTTTGTAATATTCTCACAATAAGCTAATTAGCTCAATTGGAGCATTTCTAGCATGTTTGGTTGAAGATGGAAATTTACATTTTTCAGTTTTGTCAGACAATTGCAATATTCTCACAATAAGCTAATTAGCTCAATTGGAGCATTTCTAGCATGTTTGGTTGAAATTGGAAATTTACATTTTTCACTTTTGTCAGACAATTGCAATATTCTCACAATAAGCTAATTAGCTCAATTGGAGCATTTCTAGCATGTTTAGTTGAAATTGGAAATTTACATTTTTCAGTTTTGTCAGACGTTTGTAATATTCTCACAATAAGCTAATTAGCTCAATTGGAGCATTTCTAGCATGTTTTGTTGAAATTGGAAATTTACATTTTTCAGTTTGGTCAGACATTTGTAATATTCTCACAATAAGCTAATTAGCTCAATTGGAGCATTTCTAGCATGTTTGGTTGAAATTGGAATTTTACATTTTTCACTTTTGTCAAACAATTGCAATATTCTCACAATAAGCTAATTAGCTCAATTGGAGCATTTCTAGCATGTTTGGTTGAAATTGGAAATTTACATTTTTCAGTTTTGTCAGACGTTTGTAATATTCTCACAATAAGCTAATTAGCTCAATTGGAGCATTTCTAGCATGTTTGGTTGAAATTGGAAATTTACATTTTTCAGTTTTGTCAGACGTTTGTAATATTCTCTCAATAAGCTAATTAGCTCAATTGGAGCATTTCTAGCATATGTGGTTGAAATTAGAAATTTACATTTTTCACTTTTGTCAGACAATTGCAATATTCTCACCATAAGCTAATTAGCTCAATTGGAGCATTTCTAGCATGTTTGGTTGAAATTGGAAATTTACATTTTTCAGTTTTGTCAGACCTTTGTAATATTCTCACAATAAGCTAATTAGCTCAATTGGAGCATTTCTAGCATATGTGGTTGAAATTAGAAATTTACATTTTTCACTTTTGTCAGACAATTGCAATATTCTCACCATAAGCTAATTAGCTCAATTGGAGCATTTCTAGCATGTTTGGTTGAAATTGGAAATTTACATTTTTCAGTTTTGTCAGACCTTTGTAATATTCTCACAATAAGGTAATTAGCTCAATTGGAGCATTTCTAGCATGTTTGGTTGAAATTGGAAATTTACATTTTTCACTTTTGTCAGACAATTGCAATATTCTCACAATAAGCTAATTAGCTCAATTGGAGCATTTCTAGCATGTTTGGTTGAAATTGAAAATTTACATTTTTCAGTTTCGTCAAACGTTTGTAAAATTCTTACAGTAGGCTTATTTCGCAATTCGAGCATTTCTAGCATGTTTGGTTGAAATTGGAAATTCACATTTTTCAGTTTTGTCAGACGTTTGTAATATTCTCACAATAACCTAATTAGCTCAATTGGAGCATTTCTAGCATGTTTGGTTGAAATTGGAAATTTACATTTTTCAGTTTTGTCAGACGTTTGTAATATTCTCACAATAAGCTAATTAGCTCAATTGGAGCATTTCTAGCATGTTTGGTTGAAATTGGAAATTTACATTTTTCAGTTTTGTCAGACGTTTGTAATATTCTCTCAATAAGCTAATTAGCTCAATTGGAGCATTTCTAGCATATGTGGTTGAAATTAGAAATTTACATTTTTCACTTTTGTCAGACAATTGCAATATTCTCACCATAAGCTAATTAGCTCAATTGGAGCATTTCTAGCATGTTTGGTTGAAATTGGAAATTTACATTTTTCAGTTTTGTCAGACCTTTGTAATATTCTCACAATAAGGTAATTAGCTCAATTGGAGCATTTCTAGCATGTTTGGTTGAAATTGGAAATTTACATTTTTCACTTTTGTCAGACAATTGCAATATTCTCACAATAAGCTAATTAGCTCAATTGGAGCATTTCTAGCATGTTTGGTTGAAATTGAAAATTTACATTTTTCAGTTTCGTCAAACGTTTGTAAAATTCTTACAGTAGGCTTATTTCGCAATTCGAGCATTTCTAGCATGTTTGGTTGAAATTGGAAATTCACATTTTTCAGTTTTGTCAGACGTTTGTAATATTCTCACAATAACCTAATTAGCTCAATTGGAGCATTTCTAGCATGTTTGGTTGAAATTGGAAATTTACATTTTTCACTTTTGTCAGACAATTGCAATATTCTCACAATAAGCTAATTAGCTCAATTGGAGCATTTCTAGCATGTTTGGTTGAAATTGAAAATTTACATTTTTCAGTTTTGTCAAACGTTTGTAAAATTCTTACAGTAGGATTATTTCGCAATTCGAGCATTTCTAGCATGTTTGGTTGAAATTTGAAATTCACATTTTTCAGTTTTGTCAGACGTTTGTAAAATTCTTACAGTAGGCTTATATGCGCAATTTGAGCATTTCTAGCATGTTTGGTTGAAATTGGAAATTTACATTTTTCACTTTTGTCAGACGTTTGTAATATTCTCACAATAAGCTAATTAGCTCAATTGGAGCATTTCTAGCATGTTTGGTTGAAATTGGAAATTTACATTTTTCACTTTTGTCAGACCTTTGTAATATTCTCACAATAAGCTAATTAGCTCAATTGGAGCATTTCTAGCATGTTTTGTTGAAATTGGAAATTTAAATTTTTCAGTTTGGTCAGACGTTTGTAATATTCTCACAATAAGCTAATTAGCTCAATTGGAGCATTTCTAGCATGTTTGGTTGAAATTGGAAATTTACATTTTTCACTTTTGTCAGACAATTGCAATATTCTCACAATAAGCTAATTAGCTCAATTGGAACATTTCTAGCATGTTTGGTTGAAATTGGAAGTTTACATTTTTCACTTTTGTCAGACAATTGCAATATTCTCACAATAAGCTAATTAGCTCAATTGGAGCATTTCTAGCATGTTTGGTTGAAATTGGAAATTCACATTTTTCAGTTTTGTCAGACGTTTGTAATATTCTCACAATAAGCTAATTAGCTCAATTGGAGCATTTCTAGCATGTTTAGTTGAAATTGGAAATTTGCATTTTTCACTTTTGTCAAACAATTGCAATATTCTCACAATAAGCTAATTAGCTCAATTGGAGCATTTCTAGCATGTTTGGTTGAAATTGGAAATTTACATTTTTCAGTTTTGTCAGACGTTTGTAATATTCTCACAATAAGCTAATTAGCTCAATTGGAGCATTTCTAGCATGTTTGGTTGAAATTGGAAATTTACATTTTTCACTTTTGTCAGACAATTGCAATATTCTCACAATAAGCTAATTAGCTCAATTGGAGCATTTCTAGCATGTTTGGTTGAAATTGGAAATTTACATTTTTCAGTTTTTTCAGACCTTTGTAATATTCTCACAATAAGCTAATTAGCTCAATTGGAGCATTTCTAGCATGTTTGGTTGAAATTGGAAATTTACATTTTTCACTTTTGTCAGACAATTGCAATATTCTCACAATAAGCTAATTAGCTCAATTGGAGCTTTTCTAGCATGTTTGGTTGAAATTGGAAATTTACATTTTTCAGTTTTGTCAGACGTTTGCAATATTCTCACAATAAGCTAATTAGCTCAATTGGAGCATTTCTAGCATGTTTGGTTGAAATTGGAAATTTACATTTTTCACTTTTGTCAAACAATTGCAATATTCTCACAATAAGCTAATTAGCTCAATTGGAGCATTTCTAGCATGTTTGGTTGAAATTGAAAATTTAAATTTTCAGTTCTGTCAGACGTTTGTAAAATTCTTACAGTAGGATCATTTGCGCAATTGGAGCATTTCTAGCATGTTTGATTGAAATTAGAATTTTAAATTTTTCACTTTTGTCAGACGTTTGTAATATTCTCACAATAAGCTAATTAGCTCAATTGGAGCATTTCTAGCATGTTTGGTTGAAATTGGAAATTTACATTTTTCACTTTTGTCAGACAATTGCAATATTCTCACAATAAGCTAATTAGCTCAATTGGAACATTTCTAGCATGTTTGGTTGAAATTGGAAATTTACATTTTTCACTTTTGTCAGACAATTGCAATATTCTCACAATAAGCTAATTAGCTCAATTGGAGCATTTCTAGCATGTTTGGTTGAAATTGGAAATTTACCTTTTCAGTTTTGTCAGACAATTGCAATATTCTCACAATAAGCTAATTAGCTCAATTGGAACATTTCTAGCATGTTTGGTTGAAATTGGAAATTTACATTTTTCAGTTTGGTCAGACGTTTGTAATATTCTCACAATAAGCTAATTAGCTCAATTGGAGCATTTCTAGCATGTTTGGTTGAAATTGGAAATTTACATTTTTCCCTTTTGTCAGACAATTGCAATATTCTCACAATAAGCTAATTAGCTCAATTGGAGCATTTCTAGCATGTTTTGTTGAAATTGGAAATTTACATTTTTCAGTTTGGTCAGACATTTGTAATATTCTCACAATAAGCTAATTAGCTCAATTGGAGCATTTCTAGCATGTTTGGTTGAAATTGGAATTTTACATTTTTCACTTTTGTCAAACAATTGCAATATTCTCACAATAAGCTAATTAGCTCAATTGGAGCATTTCTAGCATGTTTGGTTGAAATTGGAAATTTACATTTTTCAGTTTTGTCAGACGTTTGTAATATTCTCACAATAAGCTAATTAGCTCAATTGGAGCATTTCTAGCATGTTTAGTTGAAATTGGAAATTTACATTTTTCAGTTTTGTCAGACGTTTGTAATATTCTCTCAATAAGCTAATTAGCTCAATTGGAGCATTTCTAGCATATGTGGTTGAAATTAGAAATTTACATTTTTCACTTTTGTCAGACAATTGCAATATTCTCACCATAAGCTAATTAGCTCAATTGGAGCATTTCTAGCATGTTTGGTTGAAATTGGAAATTTACATTTTTCAGTTTTGTCAGACCTTTGTAATATTCTCACAATAAGGTAATTAGCTCAATTGGAGCATTTCTAGCATGTTTGGTTGAAATTGGAAATTTACATTTTTCACTTTTGTCAGACAATTGCAATATTCTCACAATAAGATAATTAGCTCAATTGGAGCATTTCTAGCATGTTTGGTTGAAATTGAAAATTTACATTTTTCAGTTTCGTCAAACGTTTGTAAAATTCTTACAGTAGGCTTATTTCGCAATTCGAGCATTTCTAGCATGTTTGGTTGAAATTGGAAATTCACATTTTTCAGTTTTGTCAGACGTTTGTAATATTCTCACAATAACCTAATTAGCTCAATTGGAGCATTTCTAGCATGTTTGGTTGAAATTGGAAATTTACATTTTTCACTTTTGTCAGACAATTGCAATATTCTCACAATAAGCTAATTAGCTCAATTGGAGCATTTCTAGCATGTTTGGTTGAAATTGAAAATTTACATTTTTCAGTTTTGTCAAACGTTTGTAAAATTCTTACAGTAGGATTATTTCGCAATTCGAGCATTTCTAGCATGTTTGGTTGAAATTTGAAATTCACATTTTTCAGTTTTGTCAGACGTTTGTAAAATTCTTACAGTAGGCTTATATGCGCAATTTGAGCATTTCTAGCATGTTTGGTTGAAATTGGAAATTTACATTTTTCACTTTTGTCAGACGTTTGTAATATTCTCACAATAAGCTAATTAGCTCAATTGGAGCATTTCTAGCATGTTTGGTTGAAATTGGAAATTTACATTTTTCACTTTTGTCAGACCTTTGTAATATTCTCACAATAAGCTAATTAGCTCAATTGGAGCATTTCTAGCATGTTTTGTTGAAATTGGAAATTTAAATTTTTCAGTTTGGTCAGACGTTTGTAATATTCTCACAATAAGCTAATTAGCTCAATTGGAGCATTTCTAGCATGTTTGGTTGAAATTGGAAATTTACATTTTTCACTTTTGTCAGACAATTGCAATATTCTCACAATAAGCTAATTAGCTCAATTGGAACATTTCTAGCATGTTTGGTTGAAATTGGAAGTTTACATTTTTCACTTTTGTCAGACAATTGCAATATTCTCACAATAAGCTAATTAGCTCAATTGGAGCATTTCTAGCATGTTTGGTTGAAATTGGAAATTCACATTTTTCAGTTTTGTCAGACGTTTGTAATATTCTCACAATAAGCTAATTAGCTCAATTGGAGCATTTCTAGCATGTTTAGTTGAAATTGGAAATTTGCATTTTTCACTTTTGTCAAACAATTGCAATATTCTCACAATAAGCTAATTAGCTCAATTGGAGCATTTCTAGCATGTTTGGTTGAAATTGGAAATTTACATTTTTCAGTTTTGTCAGACGTTTGTAATATTCTCACAATAAGCTAATTAGCTCAATTGGAGCATTTCTAGCATGTTTGGTTGAAATTGGAAATTTACATTTTTCACTTTTGTCAGACAATTGCAATATTCTCACAATAAGCTAATTAGCTCAATTGGAGCATTTCTAGCATGTTTGGTTGAAATTGGAAATTTACATTTTTCAGTTTTTTCAGACCTTTGTAATATTCTCACAATAAGCTAATTAGCTCAATTGGAGCATTTCTAGCATGTTTGGTTGAAATTGGAAATTTACATTTTTCACTTTTGTCAGACAATTGCAATATTCTCACAATAAGCTAATTAGCTCAATTGGAGCTTTTCTAGCATGTTTGGTTGAAATTGGAAATTTACATTTTTCAGTTTTGTCAGACGTTTGCAATATTCTCACAATAAGCTAATTAGCTCAATTGGAGCATTTCTAGCATGTTTGGTTGAAATTGGAAATTTACATTTTTCACTTTTGTCAAACAATTGCAATATTCTCACAATAAGCTAATTAGCTCAATTGGAGCATTTCTAGCATGTTTGGTTGAAATTGAAAATTTAAATTTTCAGTTCTGTCAGACGTTTGTAAAATTCTTACAGTAGGATCATTTGCGCAATTGGAGCATTTCTAGCATGTTTGATTGAAATTAGAATTTTAAATTTTTCACTTTTGTCAGACGTTTGTAATATTCTCACAATAAGCTAATTAGCTCAATTGGAGCATTTCTAGCATGTTTGGTTGAAATTGGAAATTTACATTTTTCACTTTTGTCAGACAATTGCAATATTCTCACAATAAGCTAATTAGCTCAATTGGAACATTTCTAGCATGTTTGGTTGAAATTGGAAATTTACATTTTTCACTTTTGTCAGACAATTGCAATATTCTCACAATAAGCTAATTAGCTCAATTGGAGCATTTCTAGCATGTTTGGTTGAAATTGGAAATTTACCTTTTCAGTTTTGTCAGACAATTGCAATATTCTCACAATAAGCTAATTAGCTCAATTGGAACATTTCTAGCATGTTTGGTTGAAATTGGAAATTTACATTTTTCAGTTTGGTCAGACGTTTGTAATATTCTCACAATAAGCTAATTAGCTCAATTGGAGCATTTCTAGCATGTTTGGTTGAAATTGGAAATTTACATTTTTCCCTTTTGTCAGACAATTGCAATATTCTCACAATAAGCTAATTAGCTCAATTGGAGCATTTCTAGCATGTTTGGTTGAAATTGGAAATTTACATTTTTCAGTTCTATCAGACGTTTGTAATATTCTCACAATAAGCTAATTAGCTCAATTGGAGCATTTCTAGCATGTTTGGTTGAAATTGGAAATTTACATTTTTCACTTTTGTCAGACAATTGCAATATTCTCACAATAAGCTAATTAGCTCAATTGGAGCATTTCTAGCATGTTTAGTTGAAATTGGAAATTTACATTTTTCAGTTTTGTCAGACGTTTGTAATATTCTCACAATAAGCTAATTAGCTCAATTGGAGCATTTCTAGCATGTTTTGTTGAAATTGGAAATTTACATTTTTCAGTTTGGTCAGACATTTGTAATATTCTCACAATAAGCTAATTAGCTCAATTGGAGCATTTCTAGCATGTTTTGTTGAAATTGGAAATTTAAATTTTTCAGTTTGGTCAGACGTTTGTAATATTCTCACAATAAGCTAATTAGCTCAATTGGAGCATTTCTAGCATGTTTGGTTGAAATTGGAAATTTACATTTTTCACTTTTGTCAGACAATTGCAATATTCTCACAATAAGCTAATTAGCTCAATTGGAACATTTCTAGCATGTTTGGTTGAAATTGGAAGTTTACATTTTTCACTTTTGTCAGACAATTGCAATATTCTCACAATAAGCTAATTAGCTCAATTGGAGCATTTCTAGCATGTTTGGTTGAAATTGGAAATTCACATTTTTCAGTTTTGTCAGACGTTTGTAATATTCTCACAATAAGCTAATTAGCTCAATTGGAGCATTTCTAGCATGTTTAGTTGAAATTGGAAATTTGCATTTTTCACTTTTGTCAAACAATTGCAATATTCTCACAATAAGCTAATTAGCTCAATTGGAGCATTTCTAGCATGTTTGGTTGAAATTGGAAATTTACATTTTTCAGTTTTGTCAGACGTTTGTAATATTCTCACAATAAGCTAATTAGCTCAATTGGAGCATTTCTAGCATGTTTGGTTGAAATTGGAAATTTACATTTTTCACTTTTGTCAGACAATTGCAATATTCTCACAATAAGCTAATTAGCTCAATTGGAGCATTTCTAGCATGTTTGGTTGAAATTGGAAATTTACATTTTTCAGTTTTGTCAGACCTTTGTAATATTCTCACAATAAGCTAATTAGCTCAATTGGAGCATTTCTAGCATGTTTGGTTGAAATTGGAAATTTACATTTTTCACTTTTGTCAGACAATTGCAATATTCTCACAATAAGCTAATTAGCTCAATTGGAGCTTTTCTAGCATGTTTGGTTGAAATTGGAAATTTACATTTTTCAGTTTTGTCAGACGTTTGCAATATTCTCACAATAAGCTAATTAGCTCAATTGGAGCATTTCTAGCATGTTTGGTTGAAATTGGAAATTTACATTTTTCACTTTTGTCAAACAATTGCAATATTCTCACAATAAGCTAATTAGCTCAATTGGAGCATTTCTAGCATGTTTGGTTGAAATTGAAAATTTAAATTTTCAGTTCTGTCAGACGTTTGTAAAATTCTTACAGTAGGATCATTTGCGCAATTGGAGCATTTCTAGCATGTTTGATTGAAATTAGAATTTTAAATTTTTCACTTTTGTCAGACGTTTGTAATATTCTCACAATAAGCTAATTAGCTCAATTGGAGCATTTCTAGCATGTTTGGTTGAAATTGGAAATTTACATTTTTCACTTTTGTCAGACAATTGCAATATTCTCACAATAAGCTAATTAGCTCAATTGGAACATTTCTAGCATGTTTGGTTGAAATTGGAAATTTACATTTTTCACTTTTGTCAGACAATTGCAATATTCTCACAATAAGCTAATTAGCTCAATTGGAGCATTTCTAGCATGTTTGGTTGAAATTGGAAATTTACCTTTTCAGTTTTGTCAGACAATTGCAATATTCTCACAATAAGCTAATTAGCTCAATTGGAACATTTCTAGCATGTTTGGTTGAAATTGGAAATTTACATTTTTCAGTTTGGTCAGACGTTTGTAATATTCTCACAATAAGCTAATTAGCTCAATTGGAGCATTTCTAGCATGTTTGGTTGAAATTGTAAATTTACATTTTTCCCTTTTGTCAGACAATTGCAATATTCTCACAATAAGCTAATTAGCTCAATTGGAGCATTTCTAGCATGTTTGGTTGAAATTGGAAATTTACATTTTTCAGTTCTATCAGACGTTTGTAATATTCTCACAATAAGCTAATTAGCTCAATTGGAGCATTTCTAGCATGTTTGGTTGAAGATGGAAATTTACATTTTTCAGTTTTGTCAGACAATTGCAATATTCTCACAATAAGCTAATTAGCTCAATTGGAGCATTTCTAGCATGTTTGGTTGAAATTGGAAATTTACATTTTTCACTTTTGTCAGACAATTGCAATATTCTCACAATAAGCTAATTAGCTCAATTGGAGCATTTCTAGCATGTTTAGTTGAAATTGGAAATTTACATTTTTCAGTTTTGTCAGACGTTTGTAATATTCTCACAATAAGCTAATTAGCTCAATTGGAGCATTTCTAGCATGTTTTGTTGAAATTGGAAATTTACATTTTTCAGTTTGGTCAGACATTTGTAATATTCTCACAATAAGCTAATTAGCTCAATTGGAGCATTTCTAGCATGTTTGGTTGAAATTGGAATTTTACATTTTTCACTTTTGTCAAACAATTGCAATATTCTCACAATAAGCTAATTAGCTCAATTGGAGCATTTCTAGCATGTTTGGTTGAAATTGGAAATTTACATTTTTCAGTTTTGTCAGACGTTTGTAATATTCTCACAATAAGCTAATTAGCTCAATTGGAGCATTTCTAGCATGTTTGGTTGAAATTGGAAATTTACATTTTTCAGTTTTGTCAGACGTTTGTAATATTCTCTCAATAAGCTAATTAGCTCAATTGGAGCATTTCTAGCATATGTGGTTGAAATTAGAAATTTACATTTTTCACTTTTGTCAGACAATTGCAATATTCTCACCATAAGCTAATTAGCTCAATTGGAGCATTTCTAGCATGTTTGGTTGAAATTGGAAATTTACATTTTTCAGTTTTGTCAGACCTTTGTAATATTCTCACAATAAGCTAATTAGCTCATTTGGAGCATTTCTAGCATGTTTGGTTGAAATTGGAAATTTACATTTTTCACTTTTGTCAGACAATTGCAATATTCTCACAATAAGGTAATTAGCTCAATTGGAGCATTTCTAGCATGTTTGGTTGAAATTGGAAATTTACATTTTTCACTTTTGTCAGACAATTGCAATATTCTCACAATAAGCTAATTAGCTCAATTGGAGCATTTCTAGCATGTTTGGTTGAAATTGAAAATTTACATTTTTCAGTTTCGTCAAACGTTTGTAAAATTCTTACAGTAGGCTTATTTCGCAATTCGAGCATTTCTAGCATGTTTGGTTGAAATTGGAAATTCACATTTTTCAGTTTTGTCAGACGTTTGTAATATTCTCACAATAACCTAATTAGCTCAATTGGAGCATTTCTAGCATGTTTGGTTGAAATTGGAAATTTACATTTTTCACTTTTGTCAGACAATTGCAATATTCTCACAATAAGCTAATTAGCTCAATTGGAGCATTTCTAGCATGTTTGGTTGAAATTGAAAATTTACATTTTTCAGTTTTGTCAAACGTTTGTAAAATTCTTACAGTAGGATTATTTCGCAATTCGAGCATTTCTAGCATGTTTGGTTGAAATTTGAAATTCACATTTTTCAGTTTTGTCAGACGTTTGTAAAATTCTTACAGTAGGCTTATATGCGCAATTTGAGCATTTCTAGCATGTTTGGTTGAAATTGGAAATTTACATTTTTCACTTTTGTCAGACAATTGCAATATTCTCACAATAAGCTAATTAGCTCAATTGGAACATTTCTAGCATGTTTGGTTGAAATTGGAAATTTACATTTTTCACTTTTGTCAGACAATTGCAATATTCTCACAATAAGCTAATTAGCTCAATTGGAGCATTTCTAGCATGTTTGGTTGAAATTGGAAATTTACATTTTTCAGTTTTTTCAGACCTTTGTAATATTCTCACAATAAGCTAATTAGCTCAATTGGAGCATTTCTAGCATGTTTGGTTGAAATTGGAAATTTACATTTTTCACTTTTGTCAGACAATTGCAATATTCTCACAATAAGCTAATTAGCTCAATTGGAGCTTTTCTAGCATGTTTGGTTGAAATTGGAAATTTACATTTTTCAGTTTTGTCAGACGTTTGCAATATTCTCACAATAAGCTAATTAGCTCAATTGGAGCATTTCTAGCATGTTTGGTTGAAATTGGAAATTTACATTTTTCACTTTTGTCAAACAATTGCAATATTCTCACAATAAGCTAATTAGCTCAATTGGAGCATTTCTAGCATGTTTGGTTGAAATTGAAAATTTAAATTTTCAGTTCTGTCAGACGTTTGTAAAATTCTTACAGTAGGATCATTTGCGCAATTGGAGCATTTCTAGCATGTTTGATTGAAATTAGAATTTTAAATTTTTCACTTTTGTCAGACGTTTGTAATATTCTCACAATAAGCTAATTAGCTCAATTGGAGCATTTCTAGCATGTTTGGTTGAAATTGGAAATTTACATTTTTCACTTTTGTCAGACAATTGCAATATTCTCACAATAAGCTAATTAGCTCAATTGGAACATTTCTAGCATGTTTGGTTGAAATTGGAAATTTACATTTTTCACTTTTGTCAGACAATTGCAATATTCTCACAATAAGCTAATTAGCTCAATTGGAGCATTTCTAGCATGTTTGGTTGAAATTGGAAATTTACCTTTTCAGTTTTGTCAGACAATTGCAATATTCTCACAATAAGCTAATTAGCTCAATTGGAACATTTCTAGCATGTTTGGTTGAAATTGGAAATTTACATTTTTCAGTTTGGTCAGACGTTTGTAATATTCTCACAATAAGCTAATTAGCTCAATTGGAGCATTTCTAGCATGTTTGGTTGAAATTGGAAATTTACATTTTTCCCTTTTGTCAGACAATTGCAATATTCTCACAATAAGCTAATTAGCTCAATTGGAGCATTTCTAGCATGTTTGGTTGAAATTGGAAATTTACATTTTTCAGTTCTATCAGACGTTTGTAATATTCTCACAATAAGCTAATTAGCTCAATTGGAGCATTTCTAGCATGTTTGGTTGAAGATGGAAATTTACATTTTTCAGTTTTGTCAGACAATTGCAATATTCTCACAATAAGCTAATTAGCTCAATTGGAGCATTTCTAGCATGTTTGGTTGAAATTGGAAATTTACATTTTTCACTTTTGTCAGACAATTGCAATATTCTCACAATAAGCTAATTAGCTCAATTGGAGCATTTCTAGCATGTTTAGTTGAAATTGGAAATTTACATTTTTCAGTTTTGTCAGACGTTTGTAATATTCTCACAATAAGCTAATTAGCTCAATTGGAGCATTTCTAGCATGTTTTGTTGAAATTGGAAATTTACATTTTTCAGTTTGGTCAGACATTTGTAATATTCTCACAATAAGCTAATTAGCTCAATTGGAGCATTTCTAGCATGTTTGGTTGAAATTGGAATTTTACATTTTTCACTTTTGTCAAACAATTGCAATATTCTCACAATAAGCTAATTAGCTCAATTGGAGCATTTCTAGCATGTTTGGTTGAAATTGGAAATTTACATTTTTCAGTTTTGTCAGACGTTTGTAATATTCTCACAATAAGCTAATTAGCTCAATTGGAGCATTTCTAGCATGTTTGGTTGAAATTGGAAATTTACATTTTTCAGTTTTGTCAGACGTTTGTAATATTCTCTCAATAAGCTAATTAGCTCAATTGGAGCATTTCTAGCATATGTGGTTGAAATTAGAAATTTACATTTTTCACTTTTGTCAGACAATTGCAATATTCTCACCATAAGCTAATTAGCTCAATTGGAGCATTTCTAGCATGTTTGGTTGAAATTGGAAATTTACATTTTTCAGTTTTGTCAGACCTTTGTAATATTCTCACAATAAGCTAATTAGCTCAATTGGAGCATTTCTAGCATGTTTGGTTGAAATTGGAAATTTACATTTTTCACTTTTGTCAGACAATTGCAATATTCTCACAATAAGCTAATTAGCTCAATTGGAGCATTTCTAGCATGTTTGGTTGAAATTGAAAATTTACATTTTTCAGTTTCGTCAAACGTTTGTAAAATTCTTACAGTAGGCTTATTTCGCAATTCGAGCATTTCTAGCATGTTTGGTTGAAATTGGAAATTCACATTTTTCAGTTTTGTCAGACGTTTGTAATATTCTCACAATAACCTAATTAGCTCAATTGGAGCATTTCTAGCATGTTTGGTTGAAATTGGAAATTTACATTTTTCACTTTTGTCAGACAATTGCAATATTCTCTCAATAAGCTAATTAGCTCAATTGGAGCATTTCTAGCATGTTTGGTTGAAATTGGAAATTTACATTTTTCAGTTTTGTCAGACGTTTGTAATATTCTCACAATAAGCTAATTAGCTCAATTGGAGCATTTCTAGCATGTTTGGTTGAAATTGGAAATTTCCATTTTTCACTTTTGTCAAGCAATTGCAATATTCTCACAATAAGCTAATTAGCTCAATTGGAGCATTTCTAGCATGTTTGGTTGAAATTGAAAATTTAAATTTTCAGTTTTGTCAGACGTTTGTAAAATTCTTACAGTAGGATCATTTGCGCAATTGGAGCATTTCTAGCATGTTTGATTGAAATTAGAATTTTAAATTTTTCACTTTTGTCAGACGTTTGTAATATTCTCACAATAAGCTAATTAGCTCAATTGGAGCATTTCTAGCATGTTTGGTTGAAATTGGAAATTTACATTTTTCACTTTTGTCAGACAATTGCAATATTCTCGCAATAAGCTAATTAGCTCAGTTGGAGCATTTCTAGCATGTTTGGTTGAAATTGGAAATTTACATTTTTCAGTTTTGTCAGACGTTTGTAATATTCTCACAATAAGCTAATTAGCTCAATTGGAGCATTTCTAGCATGTTTGGTTGAAATTGGAAATTTACATTTTTCACTTTTGTCAAACAATTGCAATATTCTCACAATAAGCTAATTAGCTCAATTGGAGCATTTCTAGCATGTTTGGTTGAAATTGAAAATTTAAATTTTCAGTTTTGTCAGACGTTTGTAAAATTCTTACAGTAGGATCATTTGCGCAATTGGAGCATTTCTAGCATGTTTGATTGAAATTAGAATTTTAAATTTTTCACTTTTGTCAGACGTTTGTAATATTCTCACAATAAGCTAATTAGCTCAATTGGAGCATTTCTAGCATGTTTGGTTGAAATTGGAAATTTACATTTTTCACTTTTGTCAGACAATTGCAATATTCTCACAATAAGCTAATTAGCTCAATTGGAACAATTCTAGCATGTTTGGTTGAAATTGGAAATTTACATTTTTTACTTTTGTCAGACAATTGCAATATTCTCACAATAAGCTAATTAGCTCAATTGGAGCATTTCTAGCATGTTTGGTTGAAATTGGAAATTCACATTTTTCAGTTTTGTCAGACGTTTGTAATATTCTCACAATAAGCTAATTAGCTCAATTGGAGCATTTCTAGCATGTTTAGTTGAAATTGGAAATTTGCATTTTTCACTTTTGTCAAACAATTGCAATATTCTCACAATAAGCTAATTAGCTCAATTGGAGCATTTCTAGCATGTTTGGTTGAAATTGGAAATTTACATTTTTCAGTTTTGTCAGACGTTTGTAATATTCTCACAATAAGCTAATTAGCTCAATTGGAGCATTTCTAGCATCTTTGGTTGAAATTGGAAATTTACATTTTTCAGTTTTGTCAGACGTTTGTAATATTCTCACAATAAGCTAATTAGCTCACTTGGAGCATTTCTAGCATGTTTGGTTGAAATTGGAAATTTACATTTTTCAGTTTTTTCAGACCTTTGTAATATTCTCACAATAAGCTAATTAGCTCAATTGGAGCATTTCTAGCATGTTTGGTTGAAATTGGAAATTTACATTTTTCACTTTTGTCAGACAATTGCAATATTCTCACAATAAGCTAATTAGCTCAATTGGAACATTTCTAGCATGTTTGGTTGAAATTGGAAATTTACATTTTTCACTTTTGTCAGACAATTGCAATATTCTCACAATAAGCTAATTAGCTCAATTGGAGCATTTCTAGCATGTTTGGTTGAAATTGGAAATTTACATTTTTCAGTTTTGTCAGACGTTTGTAATATTCTCACAATAAGCTAATTAGCTCAATTGGAGCATTTCTAGCATGTTTGGTTGAAATTGGAAATTTACATTTTTCACTTTTGTCAAACAATAGCAATATTCTCACAATAAGCTAATTAGCTCAATTGGAGCATTTCTAGCATGTTTGGTTGAAATTGAAAATTTAAATTTTCAGTTTTGTCAGACGTTTGTAAAATTCTTACAGTAGGATCATTTGCGCAATTGGAGCATTTCTAGCATGTTTGATTGAAATTAGAATTTAAAATTTTTCACTTTTGTCAGACGTTTGTAATATTCTCACAATAAGCTAATTAGCTCAATTGGAGCATTTCTAGCATGTTTGGTTGAAATTGGAAATTTACATTTTTCACTTTTGTCAGACAATTGCAATATTCTCACAATAAGCTAATTAGCTCAATTGGAACATTTCTAGCATGTTTGGTTGAAATTGGAAATTTACATTTTTCACTTTTGTCAGACAATTGCAATATTCTCACAATAAGCTAATTAGCTCAATTGGAGCATTTCTAGCATGTTTGGTTGAAATTGGAAATTCACATTTTTCACTTTTGTCAGACGTTTGTAATATTCTCACAATAAGCTAATTAGCTCAATTGGAGCATTTCTAGCATGTTTGGTTGAAATTGGAAATTTACATTTTTCACGTTTGTCAGACAATTGCAATATTCTCACAATAAGCTAATTAGCTCAATTGGAACAATTCTAGCATGTTTGGTTGAAATTGGAAATTTACATTTTTCACTTTTGTCAGACAATTGCAATATTCTCACAATAAGCTAATTAGCTCAATTGGAGCATTTCTAGCATGTTTGGTTGAAATTGGAAATTCACATTTTTCAGTTTTGTCAGACGTTTGTAATATTCTCACAATAAGCTAATTAGCTCAATTGGAGCATTTCTAGCATGTTTAGTTGAAATTGGAAATTTGCATTTTTCACTTTTGTCAAACAATTGCAATATTCTCACAATAAGCTAATTAGCTCAATTGGAGCATTTCTAGCATGTTTGGTTGAAAGTGGAAATTTACATTTTTCAGTTTTGTCAGACGTTTGTAATATTTTCACAATAAGCTAATTAGCTCAATTGGAGCATTTCTAGCATGTTTGGTTGAAATTGGAAATTTACATTTTTCAGTTTTGTCAGACGTTTGTAATATTCTCACAATAAGCTAATTAGCTCACTTGGAGCATTTCTAGCATGTTTGGTTGAAATTGGAAATTTACATTTTTCAGTTTTTTCAGACCTTTGTAATATTCTCACAATAAGCTAATTAGCTCAATTGGAGCATTTCTAGCATGTCTGGTTGAAATTGGAAATTTACATTTTTCACTTTTGTCAGACAATTGCAATATTCTCACAATAAGCTAATTAGTTCAATTGGAACATTTCTAGCATGTTTGGTTGAAATTGGAAATTTACATTTTTCACTTTTGTCAGACAATTGCAATATTCTCACAATAAGCTAATTAGCTCAATTGGAGCATTTCTAGCATGTTTGGTTGAAATTGGAAATTTACATTTTTCACTTTTGTCAAACAATTGCAATATTCTCACAATAAGCTAATTAGCTCAATTGGAGCATTTCTAGCATGTTTGGTTGAAATTGGAAATTTACATTTTTCAGTTTTGTCAGACGTTTGTAATATTCTCACAATAAGCTAATTAGCTCAATTGGAGCATTTCTAGCATGTTTGGTTGAAATTGGAAATTTACATTTTTCACTTTTGTCAAACAATAGCAATATTCTCACAATAAGCTAATTAGCTCAATTGGAGCATTTCTAGCATGTTTGGTTGAAATTGAAAATTTAAATTTTCAGTTTTGTCAGACGTTTGTAAAATTCTTACAGTAGGATCATTTGCGCAATTGGAGCATTTCTAGCATGTTTGATTGAAATTAGAATTTAAAATTTTTCACTTTTGTCAGACGTTTGTAATATTCTCACAATAAGCTAATTAGCTCAATTGGAGCATTTCTAGCATGTTTGGTTGAAATTGGAAATTTACATTTTTCACTTTTGTCAGACAATTGCAATATTCTCACAATAAGCTAATTAGCTCAATTGGAACATTTCTAGCATGTTTGGTTGAAATTGGAAATTTACATTTTTCACTTTTGTCAGACAATTGCAATATTCTCACAATAAGCTAATTAGCTCAATTGGAGCATTTCTAGCATGTTTGGTTGAAATTGGAAATTCACATTTTTCACTTTTGTCAGACGTTTGTAATATTCTCACAATAAGCTAATTAGCTCAATTGGAGCATTTCTAGCATGTTTGGTTGAAATTGGAAATTTACATTTTTCACTTTTGTCAGACAATTGCAATATTCTCACAATAAGCTAATTAGCTCAATTGGAACAATTCTAGCATGTTTGGTTGAAATTGGAAATTTACATTTTTCACTTTTGTCAGACAATTGCAATATTCTCACAATAAGCTAATTAGCTCAATTGGAGCATTTCTAGCATGTTTGGTTGAAATTGGAAATTCACATTTTTCAGTTTTGTCAGACGTTTGTAATATTCTCACAATAAGCTAATTAGCTCAATTGGAGCATTTCTAGCATGTTTAGTTGAAATTGGAAATTTGCATTTTTCACTTTTGTCAAACAATTGCAATATTCTCACAATAAGCTAATTAGCTCAATTGGAGCATTTCTAGCATGTTTGGTTGAAAGTGGAAATTTACATTTTTCAGTTTTGTCAGACGTTTGTAATATTTTCACAATAAGCTAATTAGCTCAATTGGAGCATTTCTAGCATGTTTGGTTGAAATTGGAAATTTACATTTTTCAGTTTTGTCAGACGTTTGTAATATTCTCACAATAAGCTAATTAGCTCACTTGGAGCATTTCTAGCATGTTTGGTTGAAATTGGAAATTTACATTTTTCAGTTTTTTCAGACCTTTGTAATATTCTCACAATAAGCTAATTAGCTCAATTGGAGCATTTCTAGCATGTCTGGTTGAAATTGGAAATTTACATTTTTCACTTTTGTCAGACAATTGCAATATTCTCACAATAAGCTAATTAGCTCAATTGGAACATTTCTAGCATGTTTGGTTGAAATTGGAAATTTACATTTTTCAGTTTTGTCAGACGTTTGTAATATTCTCACAATAAGCTAATTAGCTCAATTGGAGCATTTCTAGCATGTTTGGTTGAAATTGGAAATTTACATTTTTCACTTTTGTCAAACAATTGCAATATTCTCACAATAAGCTAATTAGCTCAATTGGAGCATTTCTAGCATGTTTGGTTGAAATTGAAAATTTAAATTTTCAGTTTTGTCAGACGTTTTTAAAATTCTTACAGTAGGATCATTTGCGCAATTGGAGCATTTCTAGCATGTTTGATTGAAATTAGAATTTAAAATTTTTCACTTTTGTCAGACGTTTGTAATATTCTCACAATAAGCTAATTAGCTCAATTGGAGCATTTCTAGCATGTTTGGTTGAAATTGGAAATTTACATTTTTCACTTTTGTCAGACAATTGCAATATTCTCACAATAAGCTAATTAGCTCAATTGGAACATTTCTAGCATGTTTGGTTGAAATTGGAAATTTACCATTTTCACTTTTGTCAGACAATTGCAATATTCTCACAATAAGCTAATTAGCTCAATTGGAGCATTTCTAGCATGTTTGGTTGAAATTGGAAATTCACATTTTTCAGTTTTGTCAGACGTTTGTAATATTCTCACAATAAGCTAATTAGCTCAATTGGAGCATTTCTAGCATGTTTAGTTGAAATTGGAAATTTGCATTTTTCACTTTTGTCAAACAATTGCAATATTCTCACAATAAGCTAATTAGCTCAATTGGAGCATTTCTAGCATGTTTGGTTGAAATTGGAAATTTACATTTTTCAGTTTTGTCAGACGTTTGTAATATTCTCACAATAAGCTAATTAGCTCAATTGGAGCATTTCTAGCATGTTTGGTTGAAATTGGAAATTTACATTTTTCAGTTTTGTCAGACGTTTGTAATATTCTCACAATAAGCTAATTAGCTCAATTGGAGCATTTCTAGCATGTTTGGTTGAAATTGAAAATTTACATTTTTCAGTTTCGTCAAACGTTTGTAAAATTCTTACAGTAGGCTTATTTCGCAATTCGAGCATTTCTAGCATGTTTGGTTGAAATTGGAAATTCACATTTTTCAGTTTTGTCAGACGTTTGTAATATTCTCACAATAACCTAATTAGCTCAATTGGAGCATTTCTAGCATGTTTGGTTGAAATTGGAAATTTACATTTTTCACTTTTGTCAGACAATTGCAATATTCTCTCAATAAGCTAATTAGCTCAATTGGAGCATTTCTAGCATGTTTGGTTGAAATTGGAAATTTACATTTTTCAGTTTTGTCAGACGTTTGTAAAATTCTTACAGTAGGCTTATATGCGCAATTTGAGCATTTCTAGCATGTTTGGTTGAAATTGGAATTTTACATTTTTCACTTTTGTCAGACGTTTGTAATATTCTCACAATAAGCTAATTAGCTCAATTGGAGCATTTCTAGCATGTTTGGTTGAAATTGGAAATTTACATTTTTCGCTTTTGTCAGACAATTGCAATATTCTCACAATAAGCTAATTAGCTCAGTTGGAGCATTTCTAGCATGTTTGGTTGAAATTGGAAATTTACATTTTTCAGTTTTGTCAGACGTTTGTAATATTCTCACAATAAGCTAATTAGCTCAATTGGAGCATTTCTAGCATGTTTGGTTGAAATTGGAAATTTCCATTTTTCACTTTTGTCAAGCAATTGCAATATTCTCACAATAAGCTAATTAGCTCAATTGGAGCATTTCTAGCATGTTTGGTTGAAATTGAAAATTTAAATTTTCAGTTTTGTCAGACGTTTGTAAAATTCTTACAGTAGGATCATTTGCGCAATTGGAGCATTTCTAGCATGTTTGATTGAAATTAGAATTTTAAATTTTTCACTTTTGTCAGACGTTTGTAATATTCTCACAATAAGCTAATTAGCTCAATTGGAGCATTTCTAGCATGTTTGGTTGAAATTGGAAATTTACATTTTTCACTTTTGTCAGACAATTGCAATATTCTCGCAATAAGCTAATTAGCTCAGTTGGAGCATTTCTAGCATGTTTGGTTGAAATTGGAAATTTACATTTTTCAGTTTTGTCAGACGTTTGTAATATTCTCACAATAAGCTAATTAGCTCAATTGGAGCATTTCTAGCATGTTTGGTTGAAATTGAAAATTTAAATTTTCAGTTTTGTCAGACGTTTGTAAAATTCTTACAGTAGGATCATTTGCGCAATTGGAGCATTTCTAGCATGTTTGATTGAAATTAGAATTTTAAATTTTTCACTTTTGTCAGACGTTTGTAATATTCTCACAATAAGCTAATTAGCTCAATTGGAGCATTTCTAGCATGTTTGGTTGAAATTGGAAATTTACATTTTTCACTTTTGTCAGACAATTGCAATATTCTCACAATAAGCTAATTAGCTCAATTGGAACAATTCTAGCATGTTTGGTTGAAATTGGAAATTTACATTTTTCACTTTTGTCAGACAATTGCAATATTCTCACAATAAGCTAATTAGCTCAATTGGAGCATTTCTAGCATGTTTGGTTGAAATTGGAAATTCACATTTTTCAGTTTTGTCAGACGTTTGTAATATTCTCACAATAAGCTAATTAGCTCAATTGGAGCATTTCTAGCATGTTTAGTTGAAATTGGAAATTTGCATTTTTCACTTTTGTCAAACAATTGCAATATTCTCACAATAAGCTAATTAGCTCAATTGGAGCATTTCTAGCATGTTTGGTTGAAATTGGAAATTTACATTTTTCAGTTTTGTCAGACGTTTGTAATATTCTCACAATAAGCTAATTAGCTCAATTGGAGCATTTCTAGCATGTTTGGTTGAAATTGGAAATTTACATTTTTCAGTTTTGTCAGACGTTTGTAATATTCTCACAATAAGCTAATTAGCTCACTTGGAGCATTTCTAGCATGTTTGGTTGAAATTGGAAATTTACATTTTTCAGTTTTTTCAGACCTTTGTAATATTCTCACAATAAGCTAATTAGCTCAATTGGAGCATTTCTAGCATGTTTGGTTGAAATTGGAAATTTACATTTTTCACTTTTGTCAGACAATTGCAATATTCTCACAATAAGCTAATTAGCTCAATTGGAACATTTCTAGCATGTTTGGTTGAAATTGGAAATTTACATTTTTCACTTTTGTCAGACAATTGCAATATTCTCACAATAAGCTAATTAGCTCAATTGGAGCATTTCTAGCATGTTTGGTTGAAATTGGAAATTTACATATTTCAGTTTTGTCAGACGTTTGTAATATTCTCACAATAAGCTAATTAGCTCAATTGGAGCATTTCTAGCATGTTTGGTTGAAATTGGAAATTTACATTTTTCACTTTTGTCAAACAATTGCAATATTCTCACAATAAGCTAATTAGCTCAATTGGAGCATTTCTAGCATGTTTGGTTGAAATTGAAAATTTAAATTTTCAGTTTTGTCAGACGTTTGTAAAATTCTTACAGTAGGATCATTTGCGCAATTGGAGCATTTCTAGCATGTTTGATTGAAATTAGAATTTAAAATTTTTCACTTTTGTCAGACGTTTGTAATATTCTCACAATAAGCTAATTAGCTCAATTGGAGCATTTCTAGCATGTTTGGTTGAAATTGGAAATTTACATTTTTCACTTTTGTCAGACAATTGCAATATTCTCACAATAAGCTAATTAGCTCAATTGGAACATTTCTAGCATGTTTGGTTGAAATTGGAAATTTACATTTTTCACTTTTGTCAGACAATTGCAATATTCTCACAATAAGCTAATTAGCTCAATTGGAGCATTTCTAGCATGTTTGGTTGAAATTGGAAATTCACATTTTTCAGTTTTGTCAGACGTTTGTAATATTCTCACAATAAGCTAATTAGCTCAATTGGAGCATTTCTAGCATGTTTAGTTGAAATTGGAAATTTCCATTTTTCACTTTTGTCAAACAATTGCAATATTCTCACAATAAGCTAATTAGCTCAATTGGAGCATTTCTAGCATGTTTGGTTGAAATTGGAAATTCACATTTTTCAGTTTTGTCAGACGTTTGTAATATTCTCACAATAAGCTAATTAGCTCAATTGGAGCATTTCTAGCATGTTTGGTTGAAATTGGAAATTTACATTTTTCAGTTTTGTCAGACGTTTGTAATATTCTCACAATAAGCTAATTAGCTCAATTGGAGCATTTCTAGCATGTTTGGTTGAAATTGGAAATTTACATTTTTCACTTTTGTCAGACAATTGCAATATTCTCACAATAAGCTAATTAGCTCAATTGGAGCATTTCTAGCATGTTTGGTTGAAATTGGAAATTTACATTTTTCAGTTTTTTCAGACCTTTGTAATATTCTCACAATAAGCTAATTAGCTCAATTGGAGCATTTCTAGCATGTTTGGTTGAAATTGGAAGTTCACATTTTTCACTTTTGTCAGACAATTGCAATATTCTCACAATAAGCTAATTAGCTCAATTGGAGCATTTCTAGCATGTTTAGTTGAAATTAGAAATTTACATTTTTCAGTTTTGTCAGACGTTTGTAATATTCTCACAATAAGCTAATTAGCTCAATTGGAGCATTTCTAGCATGTTTGGTTGAAATTGGAAATTTACATTTTTCAGTTTTGTCAGACGTTTGTAATATTCTCACAATAAGCTAATTAGCTCAATTGGAGCATTTCTAGCATGTTTGGTTGAAATTGGAAATTTCCATTTTACACTTTTGTCAGACCTTTGTAATATACTCACAATAAGCTAATTAGCTCAATTGGAGCATTTCTAGCATGTTTGGTTGAAATTGGAAATTTACATTTTTCACTTTTGTCAGACAATTGCAATATTCTCACAATAAGCTAATTAGCTCAATTGGAGCATTTCTAGCATGTTTGGTTGAAATTGGAAATTTACATTTTTCACTTTTGTCAGACAATTGCAATATTCTCACAATAAGCTAATTAGCTCAATTGGAGCATTTCTAGCATGTTTAGTTGAAATTAGAAATTTAAATTTTTCAGTTTTGTCAGACGTTTGTAATATTCTCACAATAAGCTAATTAGCTCAATTGGAGCACTTCTAGCATGTTTGGTTGAAATTGGAAATTTACATTTTTCAGTTTTGTCAGACGTTTGTAATATTCTCACAATAAGCTAATTAGCTCAATTGGAGCATTTCTAGCATGTTTGGTTGAAATTAGAAATTTAAATTTTTCAGTTTTGTCAGACGTTTGTAAAATTCTTACAGTAGGCCTATTTGCGCAATTTGAGCATTTCTAGCATGTTTGGTTGAAATTGGAAATTCACATTTTTCAGTTTTGTCAGACGTTTGTAATATTCTCACAATAAGCTAATTAGCTCAATTGGAGCATTTCTAGCATGTTTGGTTGAAATTGGAAATTCACATTTTTCACTTTTGTCAGACAATTGCAATATTCTCACAATAAGCTAATTAGCTCAATTGGAGCATTTCTAGCATGTTTAGTTGAAATTAGAAATTTACATTTTTCAGTTTTGTCAGACGTTTGTAATATTCTCACAATAAGCTAATTAGCTCAATTGGAGCATTTCTAGCATGTTTGGTTGAAATTGGAAATTTACATTTTTCAGTTTTGTCAGACGTTTGTAATATTCTCACAATAAGCTAATTAGCTCAATTGGAGCATTTCTAGCATGTTTGGTTGAAATTGGAAATTTACATTTTACACTTTTGTCAGACCTTTGTAATATTCTCACAATAAGCTAATTAGCTCAATTGGAGCATTTCTAGCATGTTTGGTTGAAATTGGAAATTTACATTTTTCACTTTTGTCAGACAATTGCAATATTCTCACAATAAGCTAATTAGCTCAATTGGAGCATTTCTAGCATGTTTGGTTGAAATTGGAAATTTACATTTTTCACTTTTGTCAGACAATTGCAATATTCTCACAATAAGCTAATTAGCTCAATTGGAGCATTTCTAGCATGTTTAGTTGAAATTAGAAATTTACATTTTTCAGTTTTGTCAGACGTTTGTAATATTCTCACAATAAGCTAATTAGCTCAATTGGAGCACTTCTAGCATGTTTGCTTGAAATTGGAAATTTACATTTTTCAGTTTTGTCAGATGTTTGTAATATT
This sequence comes from Watersipora subatra, assembly GCF_963576615.1. NCBI lineage: Eukaryota > Metazoa > Bryozoa > Gymnolaemata > Cheilostomatida > Watersiporidae > Watersipora > Watersipora subatra. The sequence goes on from NW_027045389.1 coordinate 66,553, forward strand.
CTCACAATAAGCTAATTAGCTCAATTGGAGCATTTCTAGCATGTTTGGTTGAAATTAGAAATTTAAATTTTTCAGTTTTGTCAGACGTTTGTAAAATTCTTACAGTAGGCTTATTTGCGCAATTTGAGCATTTCTAGCATGTTTGGTTGAAATTGGAAATTTACATTTTTCAGTTTTGTCAGACGTTTGTAATATTCTCACAATAAGCTAATTAGCTCAATTGGAGCATTTCTAGCATGTTTGGTTGAAATTGGAAATTTACATTTTTCACTTTTGTCAAACATTTGCAATATTCTCACAATAAGCTAATTAGCTCAATTGGAGCATTTCTAGCATGTTTGGTTGAAATTGAAAATTTAAATTTTCAGTTTTGTCAGACGTTTGTAAAATTCTTACAGTAGGATCATTTGCGCAATTGGAGCATTTCTAGCATGTTTGATTGAAATTAGAATTTTAAATTTTTCACTTTTGTCAGACGTTTGTAATATTCTCACAATAAGCTAATTAGCTCAATTGGAACATTTCTAGCATGTTTGGTTGAAATTGGAAATTTACATTTTTCACTTTTGTCAGACAATTGCAATATTCTCACAATAAGCTAATTAGCTCAATTGGAACATTTCTAGCATGTTTGGTTGAAATTGGAAATTTACATTTTTCACTTTTGTCAGACAATTGCAATATTCTCACAATAAGCTAATTAGCTCAATTGGAGCATTTCTAGCATGTTTGGTTGAAATTGGAAATTTACATTTTTCACTTTTGTCAAACAATTGCAATATTCTCACAATAAGCTAATTAGCTCAATTGGAGCATTTCTAGCATGTTTGGTTGAAATTGAAAATTTAAATTTTCAGTTTTGTCAGACGTTTGTAAAATTCTTACAGTAGGATCATTTGCGCAATTGGAGCATTTCTAGCATGTTTGATTGAAATTAGAATTTAAAATTTTTCACTTTTGTCAGACGTTTGTAATATTCTCACAATAAGCTAATTAGCTCAATTGGAGCATTTCTAGCATGTTTGGTTGAAATTGGAAATTTACATTTTTCACTTTTGTCAGACAATTGCAATATTCTCACAATAAGCTAATTAGCTCAATTGGAACATTTCTAGCATGTTTGGTTGAAATTGGAAATTTACATTTTTCACTTTTGTCAGACAATTGCAATATTCTCACAATAAGCTAATTAGCTCAATTGGAGCATTTCTAGCATGTTTGGTTGAAATTGGAAATTCACATTTTTCAGTTTTGTCAGACGTTTGTAATATTCTCACAATAAGCTAATTAGCTCAATTGGAGCATTTCTAGCATGTTTAGTTGAAATTGGAAATTTGCATTTTTCACTTTTGTCAAACAATTGCAATATTCTCACAATAAGCTAATTAGCTCAATTGGAGCATTTCTAGCATGTTTGGTTGAAATTGGAAATTTACATTTTTCAGTTTTGTCAGACGTTTGTAATATTCTCACAATAAGCTAATTAGCTCAATTGGAGCATTTCTAGCATGTTTGGTTGAAATTGGAAATTTACATTTTTCAGTTTTGTCAGACGTTTGTAATATTCTCACAATAAGCTAATTAGCTCAATTGGAGCATTTCTAGCATGTTTGGTTGAAATTGGAAATTTACATTTTTCACTTTTGTCAGACAATTGCAATATTCTCACAATAAGCTAATTAGCTCAATTGGAGCATTTCTAGCATGTTTGGTTGAAATTGGAAATTTACATTTTTCAGTTTTTTCAGACCTTTGTAATATTCTCACAATAAGCTAATTAGCTCAATTGGAGCATTTCTAGCATGTTTGGTTGAAATTGGAAATTCACATTTTTCACTTTTGTCAGACAATTGCAATATTCTCACAATAAGCTAATTAGCTCAATTGGAGCATTTCTAGCATGTTTAGTTGAAATTAGAAATTTACATTTTTCAGTTTTGTCAGACGTTTGTAATATTCTCACAATAAGCTAATTAGCTCAATTGGAGCATTTCTAGCATGTTTGGTTGAAATTGGAAATTTACATTTTTCAGTTTTGTCAGACGTTTGTAATATTCTCACAATAAGCTAATTAGCTCAATTGGAGCATTTCTAGCATGTTTGGTTGAAATTGGAAATTTCCATTTTACACTTTTGTCAGACCTTTGTAATATACTCACAATAAGCTAATTAGCTCAATTGGAGCATTTCTAGCATGTTTGGTTGAAATTGGAAATTTACATTTTTCACTTTTGTCAGACAATTGCAATATTCTCACAATAAGCTAATTAGCTCAATTGGAGCATTTCTAGCATGTTTGGTTGAAATTGGAAATTTACATTTTTCACTTTTGTCAGACAATTGCAATATTCTCACAATAAGCTAATTAGCTCAATTGGAGCATTTCTAGCATGTTTAGTTGAAATTAGAAATTTACATTTTTCAGTTTTGTCCGACGTTTGTAATATTCTCACAATAAGCTAATTAGCTCAATTGGAGCACTTCTAGCATGTTTGGTTGAAATTGGAAATTTACATTTTTCAGTTTTGTCAGACGTTTGTAATATTCTCACAATAAGCTAATTAGCTCAATTGGAGCATTTCTAGCATGTTTGGTTGAAATTAGAAATTTAAATTTTTCAGTTTTGTCAGACGTTTGTAAAATTCTTACAGTAGGCCTATTTGCGCAATTTGAGCATTTCTAGCATGTTTGGTTGAAATTGGAAATTCACATTTTTCAGTTTTGTCAGACGTTTGTAATATTCTCACAATAAGCTAATTAGCTCAATTGGAGCATTTCTAGCATGTTTGGTTGAAATTGGAAATTCACATTTTTCACTTTTGTCAGACAATTGCAATATTCTCACAATAAGCTAATTAGCTCAATTGGAGCATTTCTAGCATGTTTAGTTGAAATTAGAAATTTACATTTTTCAGTTTTGTCAGACGTTTGTAATATTCTCACAATAAGCTAATTAGCTCAATTGGAGCATTTCTAGCATGTTTGGTTGAAATTGGAAATTTACATTTTTCAGTTTTGTCAGACGTTTGTAATATTCTCACAATAAGCTAATTAGCTCAATTGGAGCATTTCTAGCATGTTTGGTTGAAATTGGAAATTTACATTTTACACTTTTGTCAGACCTTTGTAATATTCTCACAATAAGCTAATTAGCTCAATTGGAGCATTTCTAGCATGTTTGGTTGAAATTGGAAATTTACATTTTTCACTTTTGTCAGACAATTGCAATATTCTCACAATAAGCTAATTAGCTCAATTGGAGCATTTCTAGCATGTTTGGTTGAAATTGGAAATTTACATTTTTCACTTTTGTCAGACAATTGCAATATTCTCACAATAAGCTAATTAGCTCAATTGGAGCATTTCTAGCATGTTTAGTTGAAATTAGAAATTTACATTTTTCAGTTTTGTCAGACGTTTGTAATATTCTCACAATAAGCTAATTAGCTCAATTGGAGCACTTCTAGCATGTTTGCTTGAAATTGGAAATTTACATTTTTCAGTTTTGTCAGATGTTTGTAATATTCTCACAATAAGCTAATTAGCTCAATTGGAGCATTTCTAGCATGTTTGGTTGAAATTAGAAATTTAAATTTTTCAGTTTTGTCAGACGTTTGTAAAATTCTTACAGTAGGCTTATTTGCGCAATTTGAGCATTTCTAGCATGTTTGGTTGAAATTGGAAATTTACATTTTTCAGTTTTGTCAGACGTTTGTAAAATTCTTACAGTAGGCTTATTTGCGCAATTTGAGCATTTCTAGCATGTTTGGTTGAAATTGGAAATTTACATTTTTCAGTTTTGTCAGACGTTTGTAATATTCTCACAATAAGCTAATTAGCTCAATTGGAGCATTTCTAGCATGTTTGGTTGAAATTGGAAATTTACATTTTTCACTTTTGTCAAACATTTGCAATATTCTCACAATAAGCTAATTAGCTCAATTGGAGCATTTCTAGCATGTTTGGTTGAAATTGAAAATTTAAATTTTCAGTTTTGTCAGACGTTTGTAAAATTCTTACAGTAGGATCATTTGCGCAATTGGAGCATTTCTAGCATGTTTGATTGAAATTAGAATTTTAAATTTTTCACTTTTGTCAGACGTTTGTAATATTCTCACAATAAGCTAATTAGCTCAATTGGAACATTTCTAGCATGTTTGGTTGAAATTGGAAATTTACATTTTTCACTTTTGTCAGACAATTGCAATATTCTCACAATAAGCTAATTAGCTCAATTGGAACATTTCTAGCATGTTTGGTTGAAATTGGAAATTTACATTTTTCACTTTTGTCAGACAATTGCAATATTCTCACAATAAGCTAATTAGCTCAATTGGAGCATTTCTAGCATGTTTGGTTGAAATTGGAAATTCACATTTTTCACTTTTGTCAAACAATTGCAATATTCTCACAATAAGCTAATTAGCTCAATTGGAGCATTTCTAGCATGTTTGGTTGAAATTGGAAATTTACATTTTTCACTTTTGTCAGACAATTGCAATATTCTCACAATAAGCTAATTAGCTCAATTGGAGCATTTCTAGCATGTTTGGTTGAAATTGGAAATTTACATTTTTCACTTTTGTCAGACAATTGCAATATTCTCACAATAAGCTAATTAGCTCAATTGGAGCATTTCTAGCATGTTTAGTTGAAATTAGAAATTTACATTTTTCAATTTTGTCAGACGTTTGTAATATTCTCACAATAAGCTAATTAGCTCAATTGGAGCATTTCTAGCATGTTTGGTTGAAATTAGAAATTTAAATTTTTCAGTTTTGTCAGACGTTTGTAAAATTCTTACAGTAGGCTTATTTGCGCAATTTGAGCATTTCTAGCATGTTTGGTTGAAATTGGAAATTCACATTTTTCAGTTTTGTCAGACGTTTGTAATATTCTCACAATAAGCTAATTAGCTCAATTGGAGCATTTCTAGCATGTTTGGTTGAAATTAGAAATTTAAATTTTTCAGTTTTGTCAGACGTTTGTAAAATTCTTACAGTAGGCTTATTTGCGCAATTTGAGCATTTCTAGCATGTTTGGTTGAAATTGGAAATTCACATTTTTCAGTTTTGTCAGACGTTTGTAATATTCTCACAATAAGCTAATTAGCTCAATTGGAGCATTTCTAGCATGTTTGGTTGAAATTGGAAATTTACATTTTTCAGTTTTGTCAGACGTTTGTAATATTCTCACAATAAGCTAATTAGCTCAATTGGAGCATTTCTAGCATGTTTGGTTGAAATTAGAAATTTAAATTTTTCAGTTTTGTCAGACGTTTGTAAAATTCTTACAGTAGGCTTATTTGCGCAATTTGAGCATTTCTAGCATGTTTGGTTGAAATTGGAAATTCACATTTTTCAGTTTTGTCAGACGTTTGTAATATTCTCACAATAAGCTAATTAGCTCAATTGGAGCATTTCTAGCATGTTTGGTTGAAATTGGAAATTCACATTTTTCACTTTTGTCAGACAATTGCAATATTCTCACAATAAGCTAATTAGCTCAATTGGAGCATTTCTAGCATGTTTAGTTGAAATTAGAAATTTACATTTTTCAGTTTTGTCAGACGTTTGTAATATTCTCACAATAAGCTAATTAGCTCAATTGGAGCATTTCTAGCATGTTTGGTTGAAATTGGAAATTTACATTTTTCAGTTTTGTCAGACGTTTGTAATATTCTCACAATAGAAATTTAAATTTTTCAGTTTTGTCAGACGTTTGTAAAATTCTTACAGTAGGCTTATTTGCGCAATTTGAGCATTTCTAGCATGTTTGGTTGAAATTGGAAATTTACATTTTTCAGTTTTGTCAGACGTTTGTAATATTCTCACAATAAGCTAATTAGCTCAATTGGAGCATTTCTAGCATGTTTGGTTGAAATTGGAAATTTACATTTTTCACTTTTGTCAAACATTTGCAATATTCTCACAATAAGCTAATTAGCTCAATTGGAGCATTTCTAGCATGTTTGGTTGAAATTGAAAATTTAAATTTTCAGTTTTGTCAGACGTTTGTAAAATTCTTACAGTAGGATCATTTGCGCAATTGGAGCATTTCTAGCATGTTTGATTGAAATTAGAATTTTAAATTTTTCACTTTTGTCAGACGTTTGTAATATTCTCACAATAAGCTAATTAGCTCAATTGGAACATTTCTAGCATGTTTGGTTGAAATTGGAAATTTACATTTTTCACTTTTGCCAGACAATTGCAATATTCTCACAATAAGCTAATTAGCTCAATTGGAACATTTCTAGCATGTTTGGTTGAAATTGGAAATTTACATTTTTCACTTTTGTCAGACCATTGCAATATTCTCACAATAAGCTAATTAGCTCAATTGGAGCATTTCTAGCATGTTTGGTTGAAATTGGAAATTCACATTTTTCACTTTTGTCAAACAATTGCAATATTCTCACAATAAGCTAATTAGCTCAATTGGAGCATTTCTAGCATGTTTGGTTGAAATTGGAAATTTACATTTTTCAGTTTTGTCAGACGTTTGTAATATTCTCACAATAAGCTAATTAGCTCAATTGGAGCATTTCTAGCATGTTTGGTTGAAATTGGAAATTTACATTTTTCACTTTTGTCAGACAATTGCAATATTCTCACAATAAGCTAATTAGCTCAATTGGAGCATTTCTAGCATGTTTGGTTGAAATTGGAAATTTACATTTTTCAGTTTTTTCAGACCTTTGTAATATTCTCACAATAAGCTAATTAGCTCAATTGGAGCATTTCTAGCATGTTTGGTTGAAATAGGAAATTCACATTTTTCACTTTTGTCAGACAATTGCAATATTCTCACAATAAGCTAATTAGCTCAATTGGAGCATTTCTAGCATGTTTAGTTGAAATTAGAAATTTACATTTTTCAGTTTTGTCAGACGTTTGTAATATTCTCACAATAAGCTAATTAGCTCAATTGGAGCATTTCTAGCATGTTTGGTTGAAATTGGAAATTTACATTTTTCACTTTTGTCAGACAATTGCAATATTCTCTCAATAAGCTAATTAGCTCAATTGGAGCATTTCTAGCATGTTTGGTTGAAATTGGAAATTTACATTTTTCAGTTTTGTCAGACGTTTGTAAAATTCTTACAGTAGGCTTATATGCGCAATTTGAGCATTTCTAGCATGTTTGGTTGAAATTGGAATTTTACATTTTTCACTTTTTTCAGACGTTTGTAATATTCTCACAATAAGCTAATTAGCTCAATTGGAGCATTTCTAGCATGTTTGGTTGAAATTGGAAATTTACATTTTTCGCTTTTGTCAGACAATTGCAATATTCTCACAATAAGCTAATTAGCTCAGTTGGAGCATTTCTAGCATGTTTGGTTGAAATTGGAAATTTACATTTTTCAGTTTTGTCAGACGTTTGTAATATTCTCACAATAAGCTAATTAGCTCAATTGGAGCATTTCTAGCATGTTTGGTTGAAATTGGAAATTTACATTTATCAGTTTTGTCAGACGTTTGTAATATTCCAACAATAAGCTAATTAGCTCAATTGGAGCATTTCTAGCATGTTTGGTTGAATTTGGAAAATTACATTTTTCAGTTTTGTCAGACGTTTGTAATATTCTCACAATAAGCTAATTAGCTCAATTGGAGCATTTCTAGCATGTTTGGTTGAAATTGGAAATTTACATTTTTCAGTTTTGTCAGACGTTTATAAAATTCTTACAGTAGGCTTATTTGCGCAATTTGAGCATTTCTAGCATGTTTGGTTGAAATTGGAAATTTACATTTTTCAGTTTTGTCAGACGTTTGTAATATTCTCTCAATAAGCTAATTAGCTCAATTGGAGCATTTCTAGCATGTTTGATTGAAATTAGAATTTAAAATTTTTCACTTTTGTCAGACGTTTGTAATATTCTCACAATAAGCTAATTAGCTCAATTGGAGCATTTCTAGCATGTTTGGTTGAAATTGGAAATTTACATTTTTCACTTTTGTCAGACAATTGCAATATTCTCACAATAAGCTAATTAGCTCAATTGGAACATTTCTAGCATGTTTGGTTGAAATTGGAAATTTACATTTTTCACTTTTGTCAGACAATTGCAATATTCTCACAATAAGCTAATTAGCTCAATTGGAGCATTTCTAGCATGTTTGGTTGAAATTGGAAATTCACATTTTTCAGTTTTGTCAGACGTTTGTAATATTCTCACAATAAGCTAATTAGCTCAATTGGAGCATTTCTAGCATGTTTAGTTGAAATTGGAAATTTGCATTTTTCACTTTTGTCAAACAATTGCAATATTCTCACAATAAGCTAATTAGCTCAATTGGAGCATTTCTAGCATGTTTGGTTGAAATTGGAAATTTACATTTTTCAGTTTTGTCAGACGTTTGTAATATTCTCACAATAAGCTAATTAGCTCAATTGGAGCATTTCTAGCATGTTTGGTTGAAATTGGAAATTTACATTTTTCAGTTTTGTCAGACGTTTGTAATATTCTCACAATAAGCTAATTAGCTCAATTGGAGCATTTCTAGCATGTTTAGTTGAAATTGGAAATTTGCATTTTTCACTTTTGTCAAACAATTGCAATATTCTCACAATAAGCTAATTAGCTCAATTGGAGCATTTCTAGCATGTTTGGTTGAAATTGGAAATTTACATTTTTCAGTTTTGTCAGACGTTTGTAATAATCTCACAATAAGCTAATTAGCTCAATTGGAGCATTTCTAGCATGTTTGGTTGAAATTGGAAATTTACATTTTTCAGTTTTGTCAGACGTTTGTAATATTCTCTCAATAAGCTAATTAGCTCAATTGGAGCATTTCTAGCATGTTTGGTTGAAATTGGAAATTTACATTTTTCACTTTTGTCAGACAATTGCAATATTCTCACAATAAGCTAATTAGCTCAATTGGAGCATTTCTAGCATGTTTGGTTGAAATTGGAAATTTACATTTTTCAGTTTTGTCAGACCTTTGTAATATTCTCACAATAAGCTAATTAGCTCAATTGGAGCATTTCTAGCATGTTTGGTTGAAATTGAAAATTTACATTTTTCAGTTTCGTCAAACGTTTGTAAAATTCTTACAGTAGGCTTATTTCGCAATTCGAGCATTTCTAGCATGTTTGGTTGAAATTGGAAATTCACATTTTTCAGTTTTGTCAGACGTTTGTAATATTCTCACAATAACCTAATTAGCTCAATTGGAGCATTTCTAGCATGTTTGGTTGAAATTGGAAATTTACATTTTTCACTTTTGTCAGACAATTGCAATATTCTCTCAATAAGCTAATTAACTCAAATGGAGCATTTCTAGCATGTTTGGTTGAAATTGGAAATTTACATTTTTCAGTTTTGTCAGACGTTTGTAATATTCTCACAATAACCTAATTAGCTCAATTGGAGCATTTCTAGCATGTTTGGTTGAAATTGGAAATTTACATTTTTCACTTTTGTCAGACAATTGCAATATTCTCACAATAAGCTAATTAGCTCAATTGGAGCATTTCTAGCATGTTTGGTTGAAATTGGAAATTTACATTTTTCAGTTTTGTCAGACCTTTGTAATATTCTCACAATAAGCTAATTAGCTCAATTGGAGCATTTCTAGCATGTTTGGTTGAAATTGGAAATTTACATTTTTCAGTTTTGTCAGACCTTTGTAATATTCTCACAATAAGCTAATTAGCTCAATTGGAGCATTTCTAGCATGTTTGGTTGAAATTGGAAATTTACATTTTTCACTTTTGTCAGACAATTGCAATATTCTCACAATAAGCTAATTAGCTCAATTGGAGCATTTCTAGCATGTTTGGTTGAACTTGGAAATTTACATTTTTCAGTTTTGTCAGACCTTTGCAATATTCTCACAATAAGCTAATTAGCTCAATTGGAGCATTTCTAGCATGTTTGGTTGAAATTGAAAATTTACATTTTTCAGTTTCGTCAAACGTTTGTAAAATTCTTACAGTAGGCTTATTTCACAATTCGAGCATTTCTAGCATGTTTGGTTGAAATTGGAAATTCACATTATTGAGTTTTGTCAGACGTTTGTAATATTCTCACAATAACCTAATTAGCTCAATTGGAGCATTTCTAGCATGTTTGGTTGAAATTGGAAATTTACATTTTTCACTTTTGTCAGACAATTGCAATATTCTCTCAATAAGCTAATTAGCTCAATTGGATCATTTCTAGCATGTTTGGTTGAAATTGGAAATTTATATTTTTCAGTTTTGTCAGACGTTTGTAAAATTCTTACAGTAGGCTTATATGCGCAATTTGAGCATTTCTAGCATGTTTGGTTGAAATTGGAATTTTACATTTTTCACTTTTGTCAGACAATTGCAATATTTTCACAATAAGCTAATTAGCTCAGTTGGAGCATTTCTAGCATGTTTGGTTGAAATTGGAAATTTACATTTTTCAGTTTTGTCAGACGTTTGTAATATTCTCACAATAAGCTAATTAGCTCAATTGGAGCATTTCTAGCATGTTTGGTTGAAATTGGAAATTTACATTTTTCACTTTTGTCAAACAATAACAATATTCTCACAATAACCTAATTAGCTCAATTGGAGCATTTCTAGCATGTTTGGTTGAAATTGAAAATTTAAATTTTCAGTTTTGTCAGACATTTGTAAAATTCTTACAGTAGGCTCATTTGCGCAATTGGAGCATTTCTAGCATGTTTGATTGAAATTGGAATTTTAAATTTTTCACTTTTGTCAGACGTTTGTAATATTCTCACAATAAGCTAATTAGCTCAATTGGAGCATTTCTAGCATGTTTGGTTGAAATTGGAAATTTACATTTTTCACTTTTGTCAGACAATTGCAATATTCTCACAATAAGCTAATTAGCTCAATTGGAACATTTCTAGCATGTTTGGTTGAAATTGGAAATTTACATTTTTCACTTTTGTCAGACAATTGCAATATTCTCACAATAAGCTAATTAGCTCAATTGGAGCATTTCTAGCATGTTTGGTTGAAATTGGAAATTCACATTTTTCAGTTTTGTCAGACGTTTGTAATATTCTCACAATAAGCTAATTAGCTCAATTGGAGCATTTCTAGCATGTTTAGTTGAAATTGGAAATTTGCATTTTTCACTTTTGTCAAACAATTGCAATATTCTCACAATAAGCTAATTAGCTCAATTGGAGCATTTCTAGCATGTTTGGTTGAAATTGGAAATTTACATTTTTCAGTTTTGTCAGACGTTTGTAATAATCTCACAATAAGCTAATTAGCTCAATTGGAGCATTTCTAGCATGTTTGGTTGAAATTGGAAATTTACATTTTTCAGTTTTGTCAGACGTTTGTAATATTCTCTCAATAAGCTAATTAGCTCAATTGGAGCATTTCTAGCATGTTTGGTTGAAATTGGAAATTTACATTTTTCACTTTTGTCAGACAATTGCAATATTCTCACAATAAGCTAATTAGCTCAATTGGAGCATTTCTAGCATGTTTGGTTGAAATTGGAAATTTACATTTTTCAGTTTTGTCAGACCTTTGTAATATTCTCACAATAAGCTAATTAGCTCAATTGGAGCATTTCTAGCATGTTTGGTTGAAATTGGAAATTTACATTTTTCACTTTTGTCAGACAATTGCAATATTCTCACAATAAGCTAATTAGCTCAATTGGAGCATTTCTAGCATGTTTGGTTGAACTTGGAAATTTACATTTTTCACTTTTGTCAGACAATTGCAATATTCTCACAATAAGCTAATTAGCTCAATTGGAGCATTTCTAGCATGTTTGGTTGAAATTGTAAATTTACATTTTTCAGTTTCGTCAAACGTTTGTAAAATTCTTACAGTAGGCTTATTTCGCAATTCGAGCATTTCTAGCATGTTTGGTTGAAATTGGAAATTCACATTTTTCAGTTTTGTCAGACGTTTGTAATATTCTCACAATAACCTAATTAGCTCAATTGGAGCATTTCTAGCATGTTTGGTTGAAATTGGAAATTTACATTTTTCACTTTTGTCAGACAATTGCAATATTCTCTCAATAAGCTAATTAACTCAAATGGAGCATTTCTAGCATGTTTGGTTGAAATTGGAAATTTACATTTTTCAGTTTTGTCAGACGTTTGTAAAATTCTTACAGTAGGATCATTTGCGCAATTTGAGCATTTCTAGCATGTTTGGTTGAAATTGGAATTTTACATTTTTCACTTTTGTCAGACGTTTGTAATATTCTCACAACAAGCTAATTAGCTCAATTGGAGCATTTCTAGCATGTTTGGTTGAAATTGGAAATTTACATTTTTCGCTTTTGTCAGACAATTGCAATATTCTCACAATAAGCTAATTAGCTCAGTTGGAGCATTTCTAGCATGTTTGGTTGAAATTGGAAATTTACATTTTTCAGTTTTGTCAGACGTTTGTAATATTCTCACAATAAGCTAATTAGCTCAATTGGAGCATTTCTAGCATGTTTGGTTGAAATTGGAAATTTACAATTTTCACTTTTGTCAAACAATTGCAATATTCTCACAGTAAGCTAATTAGCTCAATTGGAGCATTTCTAGCATGTTTGATTGAAATTGGAATTTTAAATTTTTCACTTTTGTCAGACGTTTGTAATATTCTCACAATAAGCTAATTAGCTCAATTGGAGCATTTCTAGCATGTTTGGTTGAAAATGGAAATTTACATTTTTCACTTTTGTCACACAATTGCAATATTCTCACAATAAGCTAATTAGCTCAATTGGAACATTTCTAGCATGTTTGGTTGAAATTGGAAATTTACATTTTTCACTTTTGTCAGACAATTGCAATATTCTCACAATAAGCTAATTAGCTCAATTGGAGCATTTCTAGCATGTTTGGTTGAAATTGGAAATTCACATTTTTCAGTTTTGTCAGACGTTTGTAATATTCTCACAATAAGTTAATTAGCTCAATTGGAGCATTTCTAGCATGTTTAGTTGAAATTGGAAATTTGCATTTTTCACTTTTGTCAGACAATTGCAATATTCTCCCAATAAGCTAATTAGCTCAATTGGAGCATTTCTAGCATGTTTGGTTGAAATTGGAAATTTACATTTTTCAGTTTTGTCAGACGTTTATAAAATTCTTACAGTAGGCTTATTTGCGCAATTTGAGCATTTCTAGCATGTTTGGTTGAAATTGGAAATTTACATTTTTCAGTTTTGTCAGACGTTTGTAATATTCTCACAATAAGCTAATTAGCTCAATTGGAGCATTTCTAGCATGTTTGGTTGAAATTGGAAATTTACATTTTTCAGTTTTGTCAGACGTTTGTAATATTCTCACAATAAGCTAATTAGCTCAATTGGAGCATTTCTAGCATGTTTGGTTGAAATTGGAAATTTACATTTTTCAGTTTTGTCAGACGTTTGTAATATTCTCACAATAAGCTAATTAGCTCAATTGGAGCATTTCTAGCATGTTTGGTTGAAATTGGAAATTTACATTTATCAGTTTTGTCAGACGTTTGTAATATTCCAACAATAAGCTAATTAGCTCAATTGGAGCATTTCTAGCATGTTTGGTTGAATTTGGAAAATTACATTTTTCAGTTTTGTCAGACGTTTGTAATATTCTCACAATAAGCTAATTAGCTCAATTGGAGCATTTCTAGCATGTTTGGTTGAAATTGGAAATTTACATTTTTCAGTTTTGTCAGACGTTTGTGATATTCTCACAATAAGCTAATTAGCTCAATTGGAGCATTTCTAGCATGTTTGGTTGAAATTGGAAATTTACATTTTTCACTTTTGTCAGACCTTTGTAATATTCTCACAATAAGCTAATTAGCTCAATTGGAGCATTTCTAGCATGTTTGGTTGAAATTGGAAATTTACATTTTTCACTTTTGTCAGACAATTGCAATATTCTCACAATAAGCTAATTAGCTCAATTGGAGCATTTCTAGCATGTTTAGTTGAAATTAGAAATTTACATTTTTCAGTTTTGTCAGACGTTTGTAATATTCTCACAATAAGCTAATTAGCTCAATTGGAGCATTTCTAGCATGTTTGGTTGAAATTGGAAATTTACATTTTTCAGTTTTGTCAGACGTTTGTAATATTCTCACAATAAGCTAATTAGCTCAATTGGAGCATTTCTAGCATGTTTGGTTGAAATTAGAAATTTACATTTTTCAGTTTTGTCAGACGTTTGTAAAATTTTTACAGTAGGCTTATTTGCGCAATTTGAGCATTTCTAGCATGTTTGGTTGAAATTGGAAATTTACATTTTTCAGTTTTGTCAGACGTTTGTAATATTCTCTCAATAGGCTAATTAGCTCAATTGGAGCATTTCTAGCATGTTTGGTTGAAATTGGAAATTTACATTTTTCACTTTTGTCAGACAATTGCAATATTCTCACAATAAGCTAATTAGCTCATTTGGAGCATTTCTAGCATGTTTGGTTGAAATTGGAAATTTACATTTTTCAGTTTTGTCAGACCTTTGTAATATTCTCACAATAAGCTAATTAGCTCAATTGGAGCATTTCTAGCATGTTTGGTTGAAATTGGAAATTTACATTTTTCACTTTTGTCAGACAATTGCAATATTCTCACAATAAGCTAATTAGCTCAATTGGAGCATTTCTAGCATGTTTGGTTGAACTTGGAAATTTACATTTTTCAGTTTTGTCAGACCTTTGCAATATTCTCACAATAAGCTAATTAGCTCAATTGGAGCATTTCTAGCATGTTTGGTTGAAATTGAAAATTTACATTTTTCAGTTTCGTCAAACGTTTGTAAAATTCTTACAGTAGGCTTATTTCACAATTCGAGCATTTCTAGCATGTTTGGTTGAAATTGGAAATTCACATTTTTGAGTTTTGTCAGACGTTTGTAATATTCTCACAATAACCTAATTAGCTCAATTGGAGCATTTCTAGCATGTTTAGTTGAAATTGGAAATTTACATTTTTCACTTTTGTCAAACAATTGCAATATTCTCACAATAAGCTAATTAGCTCAATTGGAGCATTTCTAGCATGTTTGGTTGAACTTGGAAATTTACATTTTTCAGTTTTGTCAGACCTTTGCAATATTCTCACAATAAGCTAATTAGCTCAATTGGAGCATTTCTAGCATGTTTGGTTCAAATTGAAAATTTACATTTTTCAGTTTTGTCAGACGTTTGTAATATTCTCTCAATAAGCTAATTAGCTCAATTGGAGCATTTCTAGCATGTTTGGTTGAAATTGGAAATTTACATTTTTCACTTTTGTCAGACAATTGCAATATTCTCACAATAAGCTAATTAGCTCAATTGGAGCATTTCTAGCATGTTTGGTTGAAATTGGAAATTTACATTTTTCAGTTTTGTCAGACCTTTGTAATATTCTCACAATAAGCTAATTAGCTCAATTGGAGCATTTCTAGCATGTTTGGTTGAAATTGGAAATTTACATTTTTCACTTTTGTCAGACAATTGCAATATTCTCACAATAAGCTAATTAGCTCAATTGGAGCATTTCTAGCATGTTTGGTTGAACTTGGAAATTTACATTTTTCACTTTTGTCAGACAATTGCAATATTCTCACAATAAGCTAATTAGCTCAATTGGAGCATTTCTAGCATGTTTGGTTGAAATTGAAAATTTACATTTTTCAGTTTCGTCAAACGTTTGTAAAATTCTAACAGTAGGCTTATTTCGCAATTCGAGCATTTCTAGCATGTTTGGTTGAAATTGGAAATTCACATTTTTCAGTTTTGTCAGACGTTTGTAATATTCTCACAATAACCTAATTAGGTCAATTGGAGCATTTCTAGCATGTTTGGTTGAAATTGGAAATTTACATTTTTCACTTTTGTCAGACAATTGCAATATTCTCACAATAAGCTAATTAGCTCAATTGGAGCATTTCTAGCATGTTTGGTTGAACTTGGAAATTTACATTTTTCACTTTTGTCAGACAATTGCAATATTCTCACAATAAGCTAATTAGCTCAATTGGAGCATTTCTAGCATGTTTGGTTGAAATTGAAAATTTACATTTTTCAGTTTCGTCAAACGTTTGTAAAATTCTAACAGTAGGCTTATTTCGCAATTCGAGCATTTCTAGCATGTTTGGTTGAAATTGGAAATTCACATTTTTCAGTTTTGTCAGACGTTTGTAATATTCTCACAATAACCTAATTAGGTCAATTGGAGCATTTCTAGCATGTTTGGTTGAAATTGGAAATTTACATTTTTCACTTTTGTCAGACAATTGCAATATTCTCTCAATAAGCTAATTAACTCAAATGGAGCATTTCTAGCATGTTTGGTTGAAATTGGAAATTTACATTTTTCAGTTTTGTCAGACGTTTGTAAAATTCTTACAGTAGGCTTATATGCGCAATTTGAGCATTTCTAGCATGTTTGGTTGAAATTGGAATTTTACATTTTTCACTTTTGTCAGACGTTTGTAATATTCTCACAACAAGCTAATTAGCTCAATTGGAGCATTTCTAGCATGTTTGGTTGAAATTGGAAATTTACATTTTTCGCTTTTGTCAGACAATTGCAATATTCTCACAATAAGCTAATTAGCTCAGTTGGAGCATTTCTAGCATGTTTGGTTGAAATTGGAAATTTACATTTTTCAGTTTTGTCAGACGTTTGTAATATTCTCACAATAAGCTAATTAGCTCAATTGGAGCATTTCTAGCATGTTTGGTTGAAATTGGAAATTTACAATTTTCACTTTTGTCAAACAATTGCAATATTCTCACAATAAGCTAATTAGCTCAATTGGAGCATTTCTAGCATGTTTGGTTGAAATTGAAAATTTAAATTTTCAGTTTTGTCAGACGTTTGTAAAATTCTTACAGTAGGCTCATTTGCGCAATTGGAGCATTTCTAGCATGTTTGATTGAAATTGGAATTTTAAATTTTTCACTTTTGTCAGACGTTTGTAATATTCTCACAATAAGCTAATTAGCTCAATTGGAGCATTTCTAGCATGTTTGGTTGAAAATGGAAATTTACATTTTTCACTTTTGTCAGACAATTGCAATATTCTCACAATAAGCTAATTAGCTCAATTGGAACATTTCTAGCATGTTTGGTTGAAATTGGAAATTTACATTTTTCACTTTTGTCAGACAATTGCAATATTCTCACAATAAGCTAATTAGCTCAATTGGAGCATTTCTAGCATGTTTGGTTGAAATTGGAAATTCACATTTTTCAGTTTTGTCAGACGTTTGTAATATTCTCACAATAAGTTAATTAGCTCAATTGGAGCATTTCTAGCATGTTTAGTTGAAATTGGAAATTTGCATTTTTCACTTTTGTCAGACAATTGCAATATTCTCCCAATAAGCTAATTAGCTCAATTGGAGCATTTCTAGCATGTTTGGTTGAAATTGGAAATTTACATTTTTCAGTTTTGTCAGACGTTTATAAAATTCTTACAGTAGGCTTATTTGCGCAATTTGAGCATTTCTAGCATGTTTGGTTGAAATTGGAAATTTACATTTTTCAGTTTTGTCAGACGTTTGTAATATTCTCACAATAAGCTAATTAGCTCAATTGGAGCATTTCTAGCATGTTTGGTTGAAATTGGAAATTTACATTTTTCAGTTTTGTCAGACGTTTGTAATATTCTCACAATAAGCTAATTAGCTCAATTGGAGCATTTCTAGCATGTTTGGTTGAAATTGGAAATTTACATTTTTCAGTTTTGTCAGACGTTTGTAATATTCTCACAATAAGCTAATTAGCTCAATTGGAGCATTTCTAGCATGTTTGGTTGAAATTGGAAATTTACATTTATCAGTTTTGTCAGACGTTTGTAATATTCTCACAATAAGCTAATTAGCTCAATTGGAGCATTTCTAGCATGTTTGGTTGAATTTGGAAAATTACATTTTTCAGTTTTGTCAGACGTTTGTAATATTCTCACAATAAGCTAATTAGCTCAATTGGAGCATTTCTAGCATGTTTGGTTGAAATTGGAAATTTACATTTTTCAGTTTTGTCAGACGTTTGTGATATTCTCACAAATAGCTAATTAGCTCAATTGGAGCATTTCTAGCATGTTTGGTTGAAATTGGAAATTTACATTTTTCAGTTTTGTCAGACGTTTGTAATATTCTCACAATAAGCTAATTAGCTCAATTGGAGCATTTCTAGCATGTTTGGTTGAAATTGGAAATTTACATTTTTCACTTTTGTCAGACCTTTGTAATATTCTCACAATAAGCTAATTAGCTCAATTGGAGCATTTCTAGCATGTTTGGTTGAAATTGGAAATTTACATTTTTCACTTTTGTCAGACAATTGCAATATTCTCACAATAAGCTAATTAGCTCAATTGGAGCATTTCTAGCATGTTTGGTTGAAATTGGAAATTTACATTTTTCACTTTTGTCAGACAATTGCAATATTCTCACAATAAGCTAATTAGCTCAATTGGAGCATTTCTAGCATGTTTAGTTGAAATTAGAAATTTACATTTTTCAGTTTTGTCAGACGTTTGTAATATTCTCACAATAAGCTAATTAGCTCAATTGGAGCATTTCTAGCATGTTTGGTTGAAATTGGAAATTTACATTTTTAAGTTTTGTCAGACGTTTGTAATATTCTCACAATAAGCTAATTAGCTCAATTGGAGCATTTCTAGCATGTTTGGTTGAAATTAGAAATTTACATTTTTCAGTTTTGTCAGACGTTTGTAAAATTTTTACAGTAGGCTTATTTGCGCAATTTGAGCATTTCTAGCATGTTTGGTTGAAATTGGAAATTTACATTTTTCAGTTTTGTCAGACGTTTGTAATATTCTCTCAATAGGCTAATTAGCTCAATTGGAGCATTTCTAGCATGTTTGGTTGAAATTGGAAATTTACATTTTTCACTTTTGTCAGACAATTGCAATATTCTCACAATAAGCTAATTAGCTCATTTGGAGCATTTCTAGCATGTTTGGTTGAAATTGGAAATTTACATTTTTCAGTTTTGTCAGACCTTTGTAATATTCTCACAATAAGCTAATTAGCTCAATTGGAGCATTTCTAGCATGTTTGGTTGAAATTGGAAATTTACATTTTTCACTTTTGTCAGACAATTGCAATATTCTCACAATAAGCTAATTAGCTCAATTGGAGCATTTCTAGCATGTTTGGTTGAACTTGGAAATTTACATTTTTCAGTTTTGTCAGACCTTTGCAATATTCTCACAATAAGCTAATTAGCTCAATTGGAGCATTTCTAGCATGTTTGGTTGAAATTGAAAATTTACATTTTTCAGTTTCGTCAAACGTTTGTAAAATTCTTACAGTAGGCTTATTTCACAATTCGAGCATTTCTAGCATGTTTGGTTGAAATTGGAAATTCACATTTTTGAGTTTTGTCAGACGTTTGTAATATTCTCACAATAACCTAATTAGCTCAATTGGAGCATTTCTAGCATGTTTGGTTGAAATTGGAAATTTACATTTTTCACTTTTGTCAGACAATTGCAATATTCTCTCAATAAGCTAATTAGCTCAATTGGATCATTTCTAGCATGTTTGGTTGAAATTGGAAATTTATATTTTTCAGTTTTGTCAGACGTTTGTAAAATTCTTACAGTAGGCTTATATGCGCAATTTGAGCATTTCTAGCATGTTTGGTTGAAATTGGAATTTTACATTTTTCACTTTTGTCAGACAATTGCAATATTCTCACAATAAGCTAATTAGCTCAGTTGGAGCATTTCTAGCATGTTTGGTTGAAATTGGAAATTTACATTTTTCACTTTTGTCAGACGTTTGTAATATTCTCACAATAAGCTAATTAGCTCAATTGGAGCATTTCTAGCATGTTTGGTTGAAATTGGAAATTTACATTTTTCACTTTTGTCAAACAATAACAATATTCTCACAATAACCTAATTAGCTCAATTGGAGCATTTCTAGCATGTTTGGTTGAAATTGAAAATTTAAATTTTCAGTTTTGTCAGACATTTGTAAAATTCTTACAGTAGGCTCATTTGCGCAATTGGAGCATTTCTAGCATGTTTGATTGAAATTGGAATTTTAAATTTTTCACTTTTGTCAGACGTTTGTAATATTCTCACAATAAGCTAATTAGCTCAATTGGAGCATTTCTAGCATGTTTGGTTGAAATTGGAAATTTACATTTTTCACTTTTGTCAGACAATTGCAATATTCTCACAATAAGCTAATTAGCTCAATTGGAACATTTCTAGCATGTTTGGTTGAAATTGGAAATTTACATTTTTCACTTTTGTCAGACAATTGCAATATTCTCACAATAAGCTAATTAGCTCAATTGGAGCATTTCTAGCATGTTTGGTTGAAATTGGAAATTTACATTTTTCAGTTTTGTCAGACCTTTGTAATATTCTCACAATAAGCTAATTAGCTCAATTGGAGCATTTCTAGCATGTTTGGTTGAAATTGGAAATTTACATTTTTCACTTTTGTCAGACAATTGCAATATTCTCACAATAAGCTAATTAGCTCAATTGGAGCATTTCTAGCATGTTTGGTTGAACTTGGAAATTTACATTTTTCACTTTTGTCAGACAATTGCAATATTCTCACAATAAGCTAATTAGCTCAATTGGAGCATTTCTAGCATGTTTGGTTGAAATTGAAAATTTACATTTTTCAGTTTCGTCAAACATTTGTAAAATTCTTACAGTAGGCTTATTTCGCAATTCGAGCATTTCTAGCATGTTTGGTTGAAATTGGAAATTCACATTTTTCAGTTTTGTCAGACGTTTGTAATATTCTCACAATAACCTAATTAGCTCAATTGGAGCATTTCTAGCATGTTTGGTTGAAATTGGAAATTTACATTTTTCGCTTTTGTCAGACAATTGCAATATTCTCACAATAAGCTAATTAGCTCAGTTGGAGCATTTCTAGCATGTTTGGTTGAAATTGGAAATTTACATTTTTCAGTTTTGTCAGACGTTTGTAATATTCTCACAATAAGCTAATTAGCTCAATTGGAGCATTTCTAGCATGTTTGGTTGAAATTGGAAATTTACAATTTTCACTTTTGTCAAACAATTGCAATATTCTCACAATAAGCTAATTAGCTCAATTGGAGCATTTCTAGCATGTTTGGTTGAAATTGAAAATTTAAATTTTCAGTTTTGTCAGACGTTTGTAAAATTCTTACAGTAGGCTCATTTGCGCAATTGGAGCATTTCTAGCATGTTTGATTGAAATTGGAATTTTAAATTTTTCACTTTTGTCAGACGTTTGTAATATTCTCACAATAAGCTAATTAGCTCAATTGGAGCATTTCTAGCATGTTTGGTTAAAAATGGAAATTTACATTTTTCACTTTTGTCAGACAATTGCAATATTCTCACAATAAGCTAATTAGCTCAATTGGAACATTTCTAGCATGTTTGGTTGAAATTGGAAATTTACATTTTTCACTTTTGTCAGACAATTGCAATATTCTCACAATAAGCTAATTAGCTCAATTGGAGCATTTCTAGCATGTTTGGTTGAAATTGGAAATTTACATTTTTCAGTTTTGTCAGACGTTTATAAAATTCTTACAGTAGGCTTATTTGCGCAATTTGAGCATTTCTAGCATGTTTGGTTGAAATTGGAAATTTACATTTTTCAGTTTTGTCAGACGTTTGTAATATTCTCACAATAAGCTAATTAGCTCAATTGGAGCATTTCTAGCATGTTTGGTTGAAATTGGAAATTTACATTTTTCAGTTTTGTCAGACGTTTGTAATATTCTCACAATAAGCTAATTAGCTCAATTGGAGCATTTCTAGCATGTTTGGTTGAAATTGGAAATTTACATTTTTCAGTTTTGTCAGACGTTTGTAATATTCTCACAATAAGCTAATTAGCTCAATTGGAGCATTTCTAGCATGTTTGGTTGAAATTGGAAATTTACATTTATCAGTTTTGTCAGACGTTTGTAATATTCTCACAATAAGCTAATTAGCTCAATTGGAGCATTTCTAGCATGTTTGGTTGAATTTGGAAAATTACATTTTTCACTGTTTTTTGTCAGACAATTGCAATATTCTCACAATAAGCTAATTAGCTCAATTGGAGCATTTCTAGCATGTTTAGTTGAAATTAGAAATTTACATTTTTCACTATTTTTTGTCAGACAATTGCAATATTCTCACAATAAGCTAATTAGCTCAATTGGAGCATTTCTAGCATGTTTAGTTGAAATTAGAAATTTACATTTTTCAGTTTTGTCAGACGTTTGTAATATTCTCACAATAAGCTAATTAGCTCAATTGGAGCATTTCTAGCATGTTTGGTTGAAATTGGAAATTTACATTTTTCAGTTTTGTCAGACGTTTGTAATATTCTCACAATAGGCTAATTAGCTCAATTGGAGCATTTCTAGCATGTTTGGTTGAGATTGGAAATTTACATTTTTCAGTTTTGTCAGACGTTTGTAATATTCTCACAATAAGCTAATTAGCTCAATTGGAGCATTTCTAGCATGTTTGGTTGAAATTGGAAATTTACATTTTTCAGTTTTGTCAGACATTTGTAATATTCTCACAATAAGCTAATTAGCTCAATTGGATCATTTCTAGCATGTTTGGTTGAAATTGGAAATTTACAATTTTCACTTTTGTCAAACAATTGCAATATTCTCACAATAAGCTAATTAGCTCAATTGGAGCATTTCTAGCATGTTTGGTTGAAATTGAAAATTTAAATTTTCAGTTTTGTCAGACGTTTGTAAAATTCTTACAGTAGGCTCATTTGCGCAATTGGAGCATTTCTAGCATGTTTGATTGAAATAGGAATTTTAAACTTTTCACTTTTGTCAGACGTTTGTAATATTCTCCCAATAAGCTAATTAGCTCAATTGGAGCATTTCTAGCATGTTTGGTTGAAATTGGAAATTTACATTTTTCACTTTTGTCAGACAATTGCAATATTCTCACAATAAGCTAATTAGCTCAATTGGAGCATTTCTAGCATGTTTGGTTGAAATTGGAAATTCACATTTTTCAGTTTTGTCAGACGTTTGTAATATTCTCACAATAAGCTAATTAGCTCAATTGGAGCATTTCTAGCATGTTTAGTTGAAATTGGAAATTTGCATTTTTCACTTTTGTCAGACAATTGCAATATTCTCCCAATAAGCTAATTAGCTCAATTGGAGCATTTCTAGCATGTTTGGTTGAAATTGGAAATTTACATTTTTCAGTTTTGTCAGACGTTTATAAAATTCTTACAGTAGGCTTATTTGCGCAATTTGAGCATTTCTAGCATGTTTGGTTGAAATTGGAAATTTACATTTTTCAGTTTTGTCAGACGTTTGTAATATTCTCACAATAAGCTAACTAGCTCAATTGGAGCCTTTCTAGCATGTTTGGTTGAAATTGGAAATTTACATTTTTCAGTTTTGTCAGACGTTTGTAATATTCTCACAATAAGCTAATTAGCTCAATTGGAGCATTTCTAGCATGTTTAGTTGAAATTGGAAATTTGCATTTTTCACTTTTGTCAGACAATTGCAATATTCTCCCAATAAGCTAATTAGCTCAATTGGAGCATTTCTAGCATGTTTGGTTGAAATTGGAAATTTACATTTTTCAGTTTTGTCAGACATTTATAAAATTCTTACAGTAGGCTTATTTGCGCAATTTGAGCATTTCTAGCATGTTTGGTTGAAATTGGAAATTTACATTTTTCAGTTTTGTCAGACGTTTGTAATATTCTCACAATAAGCTAATTAGCTCAATTGGAGCATTTCTAGCATGTTTGGTTGAAATTAGAAATTTACATTTATCAGTTTTGTCAGACGTTTGTAATATTCTCACAATAAGCTAATTAGCTCAATTGGAGCATTTCTAGCATGTTTGGTTGAAATTGGAAATTTACATTTTTCAGTTTTGTCAGACGTTTGTAATATTCTCACAATAAGCTAATTAGCTCAATTGGAGCATTTCTAGCATGTTTGGTTGAAATTAGAAATTTACATTTTTCAGTTTTATCAGACGTTTGTAAAATTTTTACAGTAGGCTTATTTGCGCAATTTGAGCATTTCTAGCATGTTTGGTTGAAATTGGAAATTTACATTTTTCAGTTTTGTCAGACATTTGTAATATTCTCACAATAAGCTAATTAGCTCAATTGGAGCATTTCTAGCATGTTTGGTTGAAATTGGAAATTTACATTTTTCAGTTTTGTCAGACGTTTGTAATATTCTCACAATAAGCTAATTAGCTCAATTGGAGCATTTCTAGCATGTTTGGTTGAAATTGGAAATTTACATTTTTCACTTTTGTCAGACGTTTGTAATATTCTCACAATAAGCTAATTAGCTCAATTGGAGCATTTCTAGCATGTTTGGTTGAAATTGGAAATTTACATTTTTCAGTTTGGTCAGACGTTTGTAATATTCTCACAATAAGCTAATTAGCTCAATTGGAGCATTTCTAGCATGTTTGGTTGAAATTGGAAAATTCCATTTTTCAGTTTTGTAAGACGTTTGTAATATTCTCACAATAAGCTAATTAGCTCAATTGGAGCATTTCTAGCATGTTTGGTTGAAATTGGAAATTTACATTTTTCAGTTTTGTCAGACGTTTGTAATATTCTCACAATAAGCTAATTAGATCAATTGGAGCATTTCTAGCATGTTTGGTTAAAATTGGAAGTTTACATTTTTCAGTTTTGTCAGACGTTTGTAATATTCTCACAATAAGCTAATTAGCTCAATTGGAGCATTTCTAGCATGTTTGGTTGAAATTGGAAATTTACATTTTTCACTTTTGTCAGACCTTTGTAATATTCTCACAATAAGCTAATTAGCTCAATTGGAGCATTTCTAGCATGTTTGGTTGAAATTGGAAATTTACATTTTTCACTTTTGTCAGACAATTGCAATATTCTCACAATAAGCTAATTAGCTCAATTGGAGCATTTCTAGCATGTTTGGTTGAAATTGGAAATTTACATTTTTCACTTTTGTCAGACAATTGCAATATTCTCACAATAAGCTAATTAGCTCAATTGGAGCATTTCTAGCATGTTTAGTTGAAATTGGAAATTTACATTTTTCAGTTTTGTCAGACGTTTGTAATATTCTCACAATAAGCTAATTAGCTCAATTGGAGCATTTCTAGCATGTTTGGTTGAAATTGGAAATTTACATTTTTCAGTTTGGTCAGACGTTTGTAATATTCTCACAATAAGCTAATTAGCTCAATTGGAGCATTTCTAGCATGTTTGGTTGAAATTGGAAATTTACATTTTTCACTTTTGTCAGACGTTTGTAATATTCTCACAATAAGCTAATTAGCTCAATTGGAGCATTTCTAGCATGTTTGGTTGAAATTGGAAATTTACATTTTTCAGTTTGGTCAGACGTTTGTAATATTCTCACAATAAGCTAATTAGCTCAATTGGAGCATTTCTAGCATGTTTGGTTGAAATTGGAAAATTCCATTTTTCAGTTTTGTAAGACGTTTGTAATATTCTCACAATAAGCTAATTAGCTCAATTGGAGCATTTCTAGCATGTTTGGTTGAAATTGGAAATTTACATTTTTCAGTTTTGTCAGACGTTTGTAATATTCTCACAATAAGCTAATTAGATCAATTGGAGCATTTCTAGCATGTTTGGTTAAAATTGGAAGTTTACATTTTTCAGTTTTGTCAGACGTTTGTAATATTCTCACAATAAGCTAATTAGCTCAATTGGAGCATTTCTAGCATGTTTGGTTGAAATTGGAAATTTACATTTTTCACTTTTGTCAGACCTTTGTAATATTCTCACAATAAGCTAATTAGCTCAATTGGAGCATTTCTAGCATGTTTGGTTGAAATTGGAAATTTACATTTTTCACTTTTGTCAGACAATTGCAATATTCTCACAATAAGCTAATTAGCTCAATTGGAGCATTTCTAGCATGTTTGGTTGAAATTGGAAATTTACATTTTTCACTTTTGTCAGACAATTGCAATATTCTCACAATAAGCTAATTAGCTCAATTGGAGCATTTCTAGCATGTTTAGTTGAAATTGGAAATTTACATTTTTCAGTTTTGTCAGACGTTTGTAATATTCTCCCAATAAGCTAATTAGCTCAATTGGAGCATTTCTAGCATGTTTGGTTGAAATTGGAAATTTACATTTTTCAGTTTTGTCAGACGTTTATAAAATTCTTACAGTAGGCTTATTTGCGCAATTTGAGCATTTCTAGCATGTTTGGTTGAAATTGGAAATTTACATTTTTCAGTTTTGTCAGACGTTTGTAATATTCTCACAATAAGCTAATTAGCTCAATTGGAGCATTTCTAGCATGTTTGGTTGAAATTGGAAATTTACATTTTTCAGTTTTGTCAGACGTTTGTAATATTCTCACAATAAGCTAATTAGCTCAATTGGAGCATTTCTAGCATGTTTGGTTGAAATTGGAAATTTACATTTTTCAGTTTTGTCAGACGTTTGTAATATTCTCACAATAAGCTAATTAGCTCAATTGGAGCATTTCTAGCATGTTTGGTTGAAATTGGAAATTTACATTTATCAGTTTTGTCAGACGTTTGTAATATTCTCACAATAAGCTAATTAGCTCAATTGGAGCATTTCTAGCATGTTTGGTTGAATTTGGAAAATTACATTTTTCAGTTTTGTCAGACGTTTGTAATATTCTCACAATAAGCTAATTAGCTCAATTGGAGCATTTCTAGCATGTTTGGTTGAAATTGGAAATTTACATTTTTCAGTTTTGTCAGACGTTTGTGATATTCTCACAAATAGCTAATTAGCTCAATTGGAGCATTTCTAGCATGTTTGGTTGAAATTGGAAATTTACATTTTTCAGTTTTGTCAGACGTTTGTAATATTCTCACAATAAGCTAATTAGCTCAATTGGAGCATTTCTAGCATGTTTGGTTGAAATTGGAAATTTACATTTTTCACTTTTGTCAGACCTTTGTAATATTCTCACAATAAGCTAATTAGCTCAATTGGAGCATTTCTAGCATGTTTGGTTGAAATTGGAAATTTACATTTTTCACTTTTGTCAGACAATTGCAATATTCTCACAATAAGCTAATTAGCTCAATTGGAGCATTTCTAGCATGTTTGGTTGAAATTGGAAATTTACATTTTTCACTTTTGTCAGACAATTGCAATATTCTCACAATAAGCTAATTAGCTCAATTGGAGCATTTCTAGCATGTTTAGTTGAAATTAGAAATTTACATTTTTCAGTTTTGTCAGACGTTTGTAATATTCTCACAATAAGCTAATTAGCTCAATTGGAGCATTTCTAGCATGTTTGGTTGAAATTGGAAATTTACATTTTTAAGTTTTGTCAGACGTTTGTAATATTCTCACAATAAGCTAATTAGCTCAATTGGAGCATTTCTAGCATGTTTGGTTGAAATTAGAAATTTACATTTTTCAGTTTTGTCAGACGTTTGTAAAATTTTTACAGTAGGCTTATTTGCGCAATTTGAGCATTTCTAGCATGTTTGGTTGAAATTGGAAATTTACATTTTTCAGTTTTGTCAGACGTTTGTAATATTCTCTCAATAGGCTAATTAGCTCAATTGGAGCATTTCTAGCATGTTTGGTTGAAATTGGAAATTTACATTTTTCACTTTTGTCAGACAATTGCAATATTCTCACAATAAGCTAATTAGCTCATTTGGAGCATTTCTAGCATGTTTGGTTGAAATTGGAAATTTACATTTTTCAGTTTTGTCAGACCTTTGTAATATTCTCACAATAAGCTAATTAGCTCAATTGGAGCATTTCTAGCATGTTTGGTTGAAATTGGAAAATTACATTTTTCACTTTTGTCAGACAATTGCAATATTCTCACAATAAGCTAATTAGCTCAATTGGAGCATTTCTAGCATGTTTGGTTGAACTTGGAAATTTACATTTTTCAGTTTTGTCAGACCTTTGCAATATTCTCACAATAAGCTAATTAGCTCAATTGGAGCATTTCTAGCATGTTTGGTTGAAATTGAAAATTTACATTTTTCAGTTTCGTCAAACGTTTGTAAAATTCTTACAGTAGGCTTATTTCACAATTCGAGCATTTCTAGCATGTTTGGTTGAAATTGGAAATTCACATTTTTGAGTTTTGTCAGACGTTTGTAATATTCTCACAATAACCTAATTAGCTCAATTGGAGCATTTCTAGCATGTTTGGTTGAAATTGGAAATTTACATTTTTCACTTTTGTCAGACAATTGCAATATTCTCTCAATAAGCTAATTAGCTCAATTGGATCATTTCTAGCATGTTTGGTTGAAATTGGAAATTTATATTTTTCAGTTTTGTCAGACGTTTGTAAAATTCTTACAGTAGGCTTATATGCGCAATTTGAGCATTTCTAGCATGTTTGGTTGAAATTGGAATTTTACATTTTTCACTTTTGTCAGACAATTGCAATATTCTCACAATAAGCTAATTAGCTCAGTTGGAGCATTTCTAGCATGTTTGGTTGAAATTGGAAATTTACATTTTTCACTTTTGTCAGACGTTTGTAATATTCTCACAATAAGCTAATTAGCTCAATTGGAGCATTTCTAGCATGTTTGGTTGAAATTGGAAATTTACATTTTTCACTTTTGTCAAACAATAACAATATTCTCACAATAACCTAATTAGCTCAATTGGAGCATTTCTAGCATGTTTGGTTGAAATTGAAAATTTAAATTTTCAGTTTTGTCAGACATTTGTAAAATTCTTACAGTAGGCTCATTTGCGCAATTGGAGCATTTCTAGCATGTTTGATTGAAATTGGAATTTTAAATTTTTCACTTTTGTCAGACGTTTGTAATATTCTCACAATAAGCTAATTAGCTCAATTGGAGCATTTCTAGCATGTTTGGTTGAAATTGGAAATTTACATTTTTCACTTTTGTCAGACAATTGCAATATTCTCACAATAAGCTAATTAGCTCAATTGGAACATTTCTAGCATGTTTGGTTGAAATTGGAAATTTACATTTTTCACTTTTGTCAGACAATTGCAATATTCTCACAATAAGCTAATTAGCTCAATTGGAGCATTTCTAGCATGTTTGGTTGAAATTGGAAATTTACATTTTTCAGTTTTGTCAGACCTTTGTAATATTCTCACAATAAGCTAATTAGCTCAATTGGAGCATTTCTAGCATGTTTGGTTGAAATTGGAAATTTACATTTTTCACTTTTGTCAGACAATTGCAATATTCTCACAATAAGCTAATTAGCTCAATTGGAGCATTTCTAGCATGTTTGGTTGAACTTGGAAATTTACATTTTTCACTTTTGTCAGACAATTGCAATATTCTCACAATAAGCTAATTAGCTCAATTGGAGCATTTCTAGCATGTTTGGTTGAAATTGAAAATTTACATTTTTCAGTTTCGTCAAACGTTTGTAAAATTCTTACAGTAGGCTTATTTCGCAATTCGAGCATTTCTAGCATGTTTGGTTGAAATTGGAAATTCACATTTTTCAGTTTTGTCAGACGTTTGTAATATTCTCACAATAACCTAATTAGCTCAATTGGAGCATTTCTAGCATGTTTGGTTGAAATTGGAAATTTACATTTTTCGCTTTTGTCAGACAATTGCAATATTCTCACAATAAGCTAATTAGCTCAGTTGGAGCATTTCTAGCATGTTTGGTTGAAATTGGAAATTTACATTTTTCAGTTTTGTCAGACGTTTGTAATATTCTCACAATAAGCTAATTAGCTCAATTGGAGCATTTCTAGCATGTTTGGTTGAAATTGGAAATTTACAATTTTCACTTTTGTCAAACAATTGCAATATTCTCACAATAAGCTAATTAGCTCAATTGGAGCATTTCTAGCATGTTTGGTTGAAATTGAAAATTTAAATTTTCAGTTTTGTCAGACGTTTGTAAAATTCTTACAGTAGGCTCATTTGCGCAATTGGAGCATTTCTAGCATGTTTGATTGAAATTGGAATTTTAAATTTTTCACTTTTGTCAGACGTTTGTAATATTCTCACAATAAGCTAATTAGCTCAATTGGAGCATTTCTAGCATGTTTGGTTAAAAATGGAAATTTACATTTTTCACTTTTGTCAGACAATTGCAATATTCTCACAATAAGCTAATTAGCTCAATTGGAACATTTCTAGCATGTTTGGTTGAAATTGGAAATTTACATTTTTCACTTTTGTCAGACAATTGCAATATTCTCACAATAAGCTAATTAGCTCAATTGGAGCATTTCTAGCATGTTTGGTTGAAATTGGAAATTTACATTTTTCAGTTTTGTCAGACGTTTATAAAATTCTTACAGTAGGCTTATTTGCGCAATTTGAGCATTTCTAGCATGTTTGGTTGAAATTGGAAATTTACATTTTTCAGTTTTGTCAGACGTTTGTAATATTCTCACAATAAGCTAATTAGCTCAATTGGAGCATTTCTAGCATGTTTGGTTGAAATTGGAAATTTACATTTTTCAGTTTTGTCAGACGTTTGTAATATTCTCACAATAAGCTAATTAGCTCAATTGGAGCATTTCTAGCATGTTTGGTTGAAATTGGAAATTTACATTTTTCAGTTTTGTCAGACGTTTGTAATATTCTCACAATAAGCTAATTAGCTCAATTGGAGCATTTCTAGCATGTTTGGTTGAAATTGGAAATTTACATTTATCAGTTTTGTCAGACGTTTGTAATATTCTCACAATAAGCTAATTAGCTCAATTGGAGCATTTCTAGCATGTTTGGTTGAATTTGGAAAATTACATTTTTCACTGTTTTTTGTCAGACAATTGCAATATTCTCACAATAAGCTAATTAGCTCAATTGGAGCATTTCTAGCATGTTTAGTTGAAATTAGAAATTTACATTTTTCACTATTTTTTGTCAGACAATTGCAATATTCTCACAATAAGCTAATTAGCTCAATTGGAGCATTTCTAGCATGTTTAGTTGAAATTAGAAATTTACATTTTTCAGTTTTGTCAGACGTTTGTAATATTCTCACAATAAGCTAATTAGCTCAATTGGAGCATTTCTAGCATGTTTGGTTGAAATTGGAAATTTACATTTTTCAGTTTTGTCAGACGTTTGTAATATTCTCACAATAGGCTAATTAGCTCAATTGGAGCATTTCTAGCATGTTTGGTTGAGATTGGAAATTTACATTTTTCAGTTTTGTCAGACGTTTGTAATATTCTCACAATAAGCTAATTAGCTCAATTGGAGCATTTCTAGCATGTTTGGTTGAAATTGGAAATTTACATTTTTCAGTTTTGTCAGACATTTGTAATATTCTCACAATAAGCTAATTAGCTCAATTGGATCATTTCTAGCATGTTTGGTTGAAATTGGAAATTTACAATTTTCACTTTTGTCAAACAATTGCAATATTCTCACAATAAGCTAATTAGCTCAATTGGAGCATTTCTAGCATGTTTGGTTGAAATTGAAAATTTAAATTTTCAGTTTTGTCAGACGTTTGTAAAATTCTTACAGTAGGCTCATTTGCGCAATTGGAGCATTTCTAGCATGTTTGATTGAAATAGGAATTTTAAACTTTTCACTTTTGTCAGACGTTTGTAATATTCTCCCAATAAGCTAATTAGCTCAATTGGAGCATTTCTAGCATGTTTGGTTGAAATTGGAAATTTACATTTTTCACTTTTGTCAGACAATTGCAATATTCTCACAATAAGCTAATTAGCTCAATTGGAGCATTTCTAGCATGTTTGGTTGAAATTGGAAATTTACATTTTTCAGTTTTGTCAGACGTTTGTAATATTCTCACAATAAGCTAACTAGCTCAATTGGAGCCTTTCTAGCATGTTTGGTTGAAATTGGAAATTTACATTTTTCAGTTTTGTCAGACGTTTGTAATATTCTCACAATAAGCTAATTAGCTCAATTGGAGCATTTCTAGCATGTTTAGTTGAAATTGGAAATTTGCATTTTTCACTTTTGTCAGACAATTGCAATATTCTCCCAATAAGCTAATTAGCTCAATTGGAGCATTTCTAGCATGTTTGGTTGAAATTGGAAATTTACATTTTTCAGTTTTGTCAGACATTTATAAAATTCTTACAGTAGGCTTATTTGCGCAATTTGAGCATTTCTAGCATGTTTGGTTGAAATTGGAAATTTACATTTTTCAGTTTTGTCAGACGTTTGTAATATTCTCACAATAAGCTAATTAGCTCAATTGGAGCATTTCTAGCATGTTTGGTTGAAATTAGAAATTTACATTTATCAGTTTTGTCAGACGTTTGTAATATTCTCACAATAAGCTAATTAGCTCAATTGGAGCATTTCTAGCATGTTTGGTTGAAATTGGAAATTTACATTTTTCAGTTTTGTCAGACGTTTGTAATATTCTCACAATAAGCTAATTAGCTCAATTGGAGCATTTCTAGCATGTTTGGTTGAAATTAGAAATTTACATTTTTCAGTTTTATCAGACGTTTGTAAAATTTTTACAGTAGGCTTATTTGCGCAATTTGAGCATTTCTAGCATGTTTGGTTGAAATTGGAAATTTACATTTTTCAGTTTTGTCAGACATTTGTAATATTCTCACAATAAGCTAATTAGCTCAATTGGAGCATTTCTAGCATGTTTGGTTGAAATTGGAAATTTACATTTTTCAGTTTTGTCAGACGTTTGTAATATTCTCACAATAAGCTAATTAGCTCAATTGGAGCATTTCTAGCATGTTTGGTTGAAATTGGAAATTTACATTTTTCACTTTTGTCAGACGTTTGTAATATTCTCACAATAAGCTAATTAGCTCAATTGGAGCATTTCTAGCATGTTTGGTTGAAATTGGAAATTTACATTTTTCAGTTTTGTCAGACGTTTGTAATATTCTCACAATAAGCTAACTAGCTCAATTGGAGCCTTTCTAGCATGTTTGGTTGAAATTGGAAATTTACATTTTTCAGTTTTGTCAGACGTTTGTAATATTCTCACAATAAGCTAATTAGCTCAATTGGAGCATTTCTAGCATGTTTAGTTGAAATTGGAAATTTGCATTTTTCACTTTTGTCAGACAATTGCAATATTCTCCCAATAAGCTAATTAGCTCAATTGGAGCATTTCTAGCATGTTTGGTTGAAATTGGAAATTTACATTTTTCAGTTTTGTCAGACATTTATAAAGTTCTTACAGTAGGCTTATTTGCGCAATTTGAGCATTTCTAGCATGTTTGGTTGAAATTGGAAATTTACATTTTTCAGTTTTGTCAGACGTTTGTAATATTCTCACAATAAGCTAATTAGCTCAATTGGAGCATTTCTAGCATGTTTGGTTGAAATTAGAAATTTACATTTATCAGTTTTGTCAGACGTTTGTAATATTCTCACAATAAGCTAATTAGCTCAATTGGAGCATTTCTAGCATGTTTGGTTGAAATTGGAAATTTACATTTTTCAGTTTTGTCAGACGTTTGTAATATTCTCACAATAAGCTAATTAGCTCAATTGGAGCATTTCTAGCATGTTTGGTTGAAATTAGAAATTTACATTTTTCAGTTTTATCAGACGTTTGTAAAATTTTTACAGTAGGCTTATTTGCGCAATTTGAGCATTTCTAGCATGTTTGGTTGAAATTGGAAATTTACATTTTTCAGTTTTGTCAGACATTTGTAATATTCTCACAATAAGCTAATTAGCTCAATTGGAGCATTTCTAGCATGTTTGGTTGAAATTGGAAATTTACATTTTTCAGTTTTGTCAGACATTTGTAATATTCTCACAATAAGCTAATTAGCTCAATTGGAGCATTTCTAGCATGTTTGGTTGAAATTGGAAATTTACATTTTTCACTTTTGTCAGACGTTTGTAATATTCTCACAATAAGCTAATTAGCTCAATTGGAGCATTTCTAGCATGTTTGGTTGAAATTGGAAATTTACATTTTTCAGTTTGGTCAGACGTTTGTAATATTCTCACAATAAGCTAATTAGCTCAATTGGAGCATTTCTAGCATGTTTGGTTGAAATTGGAAAATTCCATTTTTCAGTTTTGTAAGACGTTTGTAATATTCTCACAATAAGCTAATTAGCTCAATTGGAGCATTTCTAGCATGTTTGGTTGAAATTGGAAATTTACATTTTTCAGTTTTGTCAGACGTTTGTAATATTCTCACAATAAGCTAATTAGATCAATTGGAGCATTTCTAGCATGTTTGGTTAAAATTGGAAGTTTACATTTTTCAGTTTTGTCAGACGTTTGTAATATTCTCACAATAAGCTAATTAGCTCAATTGGAGCATTTCTAGCATGTTTGGTTGAAATTGGAAATTTACATTTTTCACTTTTGTCAGACCTTTGTAATATTCTCACAATAAGCTAATTAGCTCAATTGGAGCATTTCTAGCATGTTTGGTTGAAATTGGAAATTTACATTTTTCACTTTTGTCAGACAATTGCAATATTCTCACAATAAGCTAATTAGCTCAATTGGAGCATTTCTAGCATGTTTGGTTGAAATTGGAAATTTACATTTTTCACTTTTGTCAGACAATTGCAATATTCTCACAATAAGCTAATTAGCTCAATTGGAGCATTTCTAGCATGTTTAGTTGAAATTGGAAATTTACATTTTTCAGTTTTGTCAGACGTTTGTAATATTCTCACAATAAGCTAATTAGCTCAATTGGAGCATTTCTAGCATGTTTGGTTGAAATTGGAAATTTACATTTTTCAGTTTGGTCAGACGTTTGTAATATTCTCACAATAAGCTAATTAGCTCAATTGGAGCATTTCTAGCATGTTTGGTTGAAATTGGAAATTTACATTTTTCACTTTTGTCAGACGTTTGTAATATTCTCACAATAAGCTAATTAGCTCAATTGGAGCATTTCTAGCATGTTTGGTTGAAATTGGAAATTTACATTTTTCAGTTTGGTCAGACGTTTGTAATATTCTCACAATAAGCTAATTAGCTCAATTGGAGCATTTCTAGCATGTTTGGTTGAAATTGGAAAATTCCATTTTTCAGTTTTGTAAGACGTTTGTAATATTCTCACAATAAGCTAATTAGCTCAATTGGAGCATTTCTAGCATGTTTGGTTGAAATTGGAAATTTACATTTTTCAGTTTTGTCAGACGTTTGTAATATTCTCACAATAAGCTAATTAGATCAATTGGAGCATTTCTAGCATGTTTGGTTAAAATTGGAAGTTTACATTTTTCAGTTTTGTCAGACGTTTGTAATATTCTCACAATAAGCTAATTAGCTCAATTGGAGCATTTCTAGCATGTTTGGTTGAAATTGGAAATTTACATTTTTCACTTTTGTCAGACCTTTGTAATATTCTCACAATAAGCTAATTAGCTCAATTGGAGCATTTCTAGCATGTTTGGTTGAAATTGGAAATTTACATTTTTCACTTTTGTCAGACAATTGCAATATTCTCACAATAAGCTAATTAGCTCAATTGGAGCATTTCTAGCATGTTTGGTTGAAATTGGAAATTTACATTTTTCACTTTTGTCAGACAATTGCCATATTCTCACAATAAGCTAATTAGCTCAATTGGAGCATTTCTAGCATGTTTAGTTGAAATTGGAAATTTACATTTTTCAGTTTTGTCAGACGTTTGTAATATTCTCACAATAAGCTAATTAGCTCAATTGGAGCATTTCTAGCATGTTTGGTTGAAATTGGAAATTTACATTTTTCAGTTTTGTCAGACGTTTGTAATATTCTCACAATAGGCTAATTAGCTCAATTGGAGCATTTCTAGCATGTTTGGTTGAGATTGGAAATTTACATTTTTCAGTTTTGTCAGACGTTTGTAATATTCTCACAATAAGCTAATTAGCTCAATTGGAGCATTTCTAGCATGTTTGGTTGAAATTGGAAATTTACATTTTTCAGTTTTGTCAGACATTTGTAATATTCTCACAATAAGCTAATTAGCTCAATTGGATCATTTCTAGCATGTTTGGTTGAAATTGGAAATTTACAATTTTCACTTTTGTCAGACAATTGCAATATTCTCACAATAAGCTAATTAGCTCAATTGGAGCATTTCTAGCATGTTTGGTTGAAATTGAAAATTTAAATTTTCAGTTTTGTCAGACGTTTGTAAAATTCTTACAGTAGGCTCATTTGCGCAATTGGAGCATTTCTAGCATGTTTGGTTGAAATTGGAAATTCACATTTTTCAGTTTTGTCAGACGTTTGTAATATTCTCACAATAAGCTAATTAGATCAATTGGAGCATTTCTAGCATGTTTGGTTAAAATTGGAAGTTTACATTTTTCAGTTTTGTCAGACGTTTGTAATATTCTCACAATAAGCTAATTAGCTCAATTGGAGCATTTCTAGCATGTTTGGTTGAAATTGGAAATTTACATTTTTCACTTTTGTCAGACCTTTGTAATATTCTCACAATAAGCTAATTAGCTCAATTGGAGCATTTCTAGCATGTTTGGTTGAAATTGGAAATTTACATTTTTCACTTTTGTCAGACAATTGCAATATTCTCACAATAAGCTAATTAGCTCAATTGGAGCATTTCTAGCATGTTTAGTTGAAATTGGAAATTTACATTTTTCAGTTTTGTCAGACGTTTGTAATATTCTCACAATAAGCTAATTAGCTCAATTGGAGCATTTCTAGCATGTTTGGTTGAAATTGGAAATTTACATTTTTCAGTTTTGTCAGACGTTTGTAATATTCTCACAATAGGCTAATTAGCTCAATTGGAGCATTTCTAGCATGTTTGGTTGAGATTGGAAATTTACATTTTTCAGTTTTGTCAGACGTTTGTAATATTCTCACAATAAGCTAATTAGCTCAATTGGAGCATTTCTAGCATGTTTGGTTGAAATTGGAAATTTACATTTTTCAGTTTTGTCAGACATTTGTAATATTCTCACAATAAGCTAATTAGCTCAATTGGATCATTTCTAGCATGTTTGGTTGAAATTGGAAATTTACAATTTTCACTTTTGTCAGACAATTGCAATATTCTCACAATAAGCTAATTAGCTCAATTGGAGCATTTCTAGCATGTTTGGTTGAAATTGAAAATTTAAATTTTCAGTTTTGTCAGACGTTTGTAAAATTCTTACAGTAGGCTCATTTGCGCAATTGGAGCATTTCTAGCATGTTTGGTTGAAATTGGAAATTCACATTTTTCAGTTTTGTCAGACGTTTGTAATATTCTCACAATAAGTTAATTAGCTCAATTGGAGCATTTCTAGCATGTTTAGTTGAAATTGGAAATTTGCATTTTTCACTTTTGTCAGACAATTGCAATATTCTCACAATAAGCTAATTAGCTCAATTGGAGCATTTCTAGCATGTTTGGTTGAAATTGGAAATTTACATTTTTCAGTTTTGTCAGACGTTTATAAAATTCTTACAGTAGGCTTATTTGCGCAATTTGAGCATTTCTAGCATGTTTGGTTGAAATTGGAAATTTACATTTTTCACTTTTGTCAGACCTTTGTAATATTCTCACAATAAGCTAATTAGCTCAATTGGAGCATTTCTAGCATGTTTGGTTGAAATTGGAAATTTACATTTTTCACTTTTGTCAGACAATTGCAATATTCTCACAATAAGCTAATTAGCTCAATTGGAGCATTTCTAGCATGTTTGGTTGAAATTGGAAATTTACATTTTTCACTTTTGTCAGACAATTGCAATATTCTCACAATAAGCTAATTAGCTCAATTGGAGCATTTCTAGCATGTTTAGTTGAAATTGGAAATTTACATTTTTCAGTTTTGTCAGACGTTTGTAATATTCTCACAATAAGCTAATTAGCTCAATTGGAGCATTTCTAGCATGTTTGGTTGAAATTGGAAATTTACATTTTTCAGTTTTGTCAGACGTTTGTAATATTCTCACAATAGGCTAATTAGCTCAATTGGAGCATTTCTAGCATGTTTGGTTGAGATTGGAAATTTACATTTTTCAGTTTTGTCAGACGTTTGTAATATTCTCACAATAAGCTGATTAGCTCAATTGGAGCATTTCTAGCATGTTTGGTTGAAATTGGAAATTTACATTTTTCAGTTTTGTCAGACATTTGTAATATTCTCACAATAAGCTAATTAGCTCAATTGGATCATTTCTAGCATGTTTGGTTGAAATTGGAAATTTACAATTTTCACTTTTGTCAGACAATTGCAATATTCTCACAATAAGCTAATTAGCTCAATTGGAGCATTTCTAGCATGTTTGGTTGAAATTGAAAATTTAAATTTTCAGTTTTGCCAGACGTTTGTAAAATTCTTACAGTAGGCTCATTTGCGCAATTGGAGCATTTCTAGCATGTTTGGTTGAAATTGGAAATTCACATTTTTCAGTTTTGTCAGACGTTTGTAATATTCTCACAATAAGTTAATTAGCTCAATTGGAGCATTTCTAGCATGTTTAGTTGAAATTGGAAATTTACATTTTTCACTTTTGTCAGACAATTGCAATATTCTCACAATAAGCTAATTAGCTCAATTGGAGCATTTCTAGCATGTTTGGTTGAAATTGGAAATTTACATTTTTCAGTTTTGTCAGACGTTTATAAAATTCTTACAGTAGGCTTATTTGCGCAATTTGAGCATTTCTAGCATGTTTGGTTGAAATTGGAAATTTACATTTTTCAGTTTTGTCAGACATTTGTAATATTCTCACAATAAGCTAATTAGCTCAATTGGAGCATTTCTAGCATGTTTGGTTGAAATTGGAAATTTACATTTTTCAGTTTTGTCAGACGTTTGTTATATTCTCACAATAAGCTAATTAGCTCAATTGGAGCATTTCTAGCATGTTTGGTTGAAATTGGAAATTTACATTTTTCACTTTTGTCAGACGTTTGTAATATTCTCACAATAAGCTAATTAGCTCAATTGGAGCATTTCTAGCATGTTTGGTTGAAATTGGAAATTTACATTTTTCAGTTTGGTCAGACGTTTGTAATATTCTCACAATAAGCTAATTAGCTCAATTGGAGCATTTCTAGCATGTTTGGTTGAAATTGGAAAATTCCATTTTTCAGTTTTGTAAGACGTTTGTAATATTCTCACAATAAGCTAATTAGCTCAATTGGAGCATTTCTAGCATGTTTGGTTGAAATTGGAAATTTACATTTTTCAGTTTTGTCAGACGTTTGTAATATTCTCACAATACGCTAATTAGATCAATTGGAGCATTTCTAGCATGTTTGGTTAAAATTGGAAATTTACATTTTTCAGTTTTGTCAGACGTTTGTAATATTCTCACAATAAGCTAATTAGCTCAATTGGAGCATTTCTAGCATGTTTGGTTGAAATTGGAAATTTACATATTTCACTTTTGTCAGACCTTTGTAATATTCTCACAATAAGCTAATTAGCTCAATTGGAGCATTTCTAGCATGTTTGGTTGAAATTGGAAATTTACATTTTTCACTTTTGTCAGACAATTGCAATATTCTCACAATAAGCTAATTAGCTCAATTGGAGCATTTCTAGCATGTTTGGTTGAAATTGGAAATTTACATTTTTCACTTTTGTCAGACAATTGCAATATTCTCACAATAAGCTAATTAGCTCAATTGGAGCATTTCTAGCATGTTTAGTTGAAATTGGAAATTTACATTTTTCAGTTTTGTCAGACGTTTGTAATATTCTCACAATAAGCTAATTAGCTCAATTGGAGCATTTCTAGCATGTTTGGTTGAAATTGGAAATTTACATTTTTCAGTTTTGTCAGACGTTTGTAATATTCTCACAATAGGCTAATTAGCTCAATTGGAGCATTTCTAGCATGTTTGGTTGAGATTGGAAATTTACATTTTTCAGTTTTGTCAGACGTTTGTAATATTCTCACAATAAGCTAATTAGCTCAATTGGAGCATTTCTAGCATGTTTGGTTGAAATTGGAAATTTACATTTTTCAGTTTTGTCAGACATTTGTAATATTCTCACAATAAGCTAATTAGCTCAATTGGAGCATTTCTAGCATGTTTGGTTGAAATTGAAAATTTAAATTTTCAGTTTTGTCAGACGTTTGTAAAATTCTTACAGTAGGCTCATTTGCGCAATTGGAGCATTTCTAGCATGTTTGGTTGAAATTGGAAATTCACATTTTTCAGTTTTGTCAGACGTTTGTAATATTCTCACAATAAGTTAATTAGCTCAATTGGAGCATTTCTAGCATGTTTAGTTGAAATTGGAAATTTGCATTTTTCACTTTTGTCAGACAATTGCAATATTCTCACAATAAGCTAATTAGCTCAATTGGAGCATTTCTAGCATGTTTGGTTGAAATTGGAAATTTACATTTTTCAGTTTTGTCAGACGTTTATAAAATTCTTACAGTAGGCTTATTTGCGCAATTTGAGCATTTCTAGCATGTTTGGTTGAAATTGGAAATTTACATTTTTCAGTTTTGTCAGACGTTTGTAATATTCTCACAATAAGCTAATTAGCTCAATTGGAGCATTTCTAGCATGTTTGGTTGAAATTGGAAATTTACATTTTTCAGTTTTGTCAGACGTTTGTAATATTCTCACAATAAGCTAATTAGCTCAATTGGAGCATTTCTAGCATGTTTGGTTGAAATTGGAAATTTCTATTTTTCAGTTTTGTCAGACGTTTGTAATATTCTCACAATAAGCTAATTAGCTCAATTGGAGCATTTCTAGCATGTTTGGTTGAATTTGGAAAATTACATTTTTCAGTTTTGTCAGACGTTTGTAATATTCTCACAATAAGCTAATTAGCTCAATTGGAGCATTTCTAGCATGTTTGGTTGAAATTGGAAATTTACATTTTTCAGTTTTGTCAGACGTTTGTAATATTCTCACAATAAGCTAATTAGCTCAATTGGAGCATTTCTAGCATGTTTGGTTGAAATTGGAAATTTACATTTTTCAGTTTTGTCAGACGTTTGTAATATTCTCACAATAAGCTAATTAGCTCAATTGGAGCATTTCTAGCATGTTTGGTTGAAATTGGAAATTTACATTTTTCACTTTTGTCAGACAATTGCAATATTCTCACAATAAGCTAATTAGCTCAATTGGAGCATTTCTAGCATGTTTGGTTGAAATTGGAAATTTACATTTTTCACTTTTGTCAGACAATTGCAATATTCTCACAATAAGCTAATTAGCTCAATTGGAGCATTTCTAGCACGTTTATTTGAAATTAGAAATTTACATTTTTCAGTTTTGTCAGACGTTTGTAATATTCTCACAATAAGCTAATTAGCTCAATTGGAGCATTTCTAGCATGTTTGGTTGAAATTGGAAATTTACATTTTTCAGTTTTGTCAGACGTTTGTAATATTCTCACAATAGGCTAATTAGCTCAATTGGAGCATTTCTAGCATGTTTGGTTGAGATTGGAAATTTACATTTTTCAGTTTTGTCAGACGTTTGTAATATTCTCACAATAAGCTAATTAGCTCAATTGGAGCATTTCTAGCATGTTTGGTTGAAATTGGAAATTTACATTTTTCAGTTTTGTCAGACATTTGTAATATTCTCACAATAAGCTAATTAGCTCAATTGGATCATTTCTAGCATGTTTGGTTGAAATTGGAAATTTACAATTTTCACTTTTGTCAAACAATTGCAATATTCTCACAATAAGCTAATTAGCTCAATTGGAGCATTTCTAGCATGTTTGGTTGAAATTGAAAATTTAAATTTTCAGTTTTGTCAGACGTTTGTAAAATTCTTACAGTAGGCTCATTTGCGCAATTGGAGCATTTCTAGCATGTTTGGTTGAAATTGGAAATTCACATTTTTCAGTTTTGTCAGACGTTTGTAATATTCTCACAATAAGTTAATTAGCTCAATTGGAGCATTTCTAGCATGTTTAGTTGAAATTGGAAATTTGCATTTTTCACTTTTGTCAGACAATTGCAATATTCTCCCAATAAGCTAATTAGCTCAATTGGAGCATTTCTAGCATGTTTGGTTGAAATTGGAAATTTACATTTTTCAGTTTTGTCAGACGTTTATAAAATTCTTACAGTAGGCTTATTTGCGCAATTTGAGCATTTCTAGCATGTTTGGTTGAAATTGGAAATTTACATTTTTCAGTTTTGTCAGACGTTTGTAATATTCTCACAATAAGTTAATTAGCTCAATTGGAGCATTTCTAGCATGTTTAGTTGAAATTGGAAATTTGCATTTTTCACTTTTGTCAGACAATTGCAATATTCTCCCAATAAGCTAATTAGCTCAATTGGAGCATTTCTAGCATGTTTGGTTGAAATTGGAAATTTACATTTTTCAGTTTTGTCAGACGTTTATAAAATTCTTACAGTAGGCTTATTTGCGCAATTTGAGCATTTCTAGCATGTTTGGTTGAAATTGGAAATTTACATTTTTCAGTTTTGTCAGACGTTTGTAATATTCTCACAATAAGCTAATTAGCTCAATTGGAGCATTTCTAGCATGTTTGGTTGAAATTGGAAATTTACATTTTTCAGTTTTGTCAGACGTTTGTAATATTCTCACAATAAGCTAATTAGCTCAATTGGAGCATTTCTAGCATGTTTGGTTGAAATTGGAAATTTACATTTATCAGTTTTGTCAGACGTTTGTAATATTCTCACAATAAGCTAATTAGCTCAATTGGAGCATTTCTAGCATGTTTGGTTGAATTTGGAAAATTACATTTTTCAGTTTTGTCAGACGTTTGTAACATTCTCACAATAAGCTAATTAGCTCAATTGGAGCATTTCTAGCATGTTTGGTTGAAATTGGAAATTTACATTTTTCAGTTTTGTCAGACGTTTGTAATATTCTCACAATAAGCTAATTAGCTCAATTGGAGCATTTCTAGCATGTTTGGTTGAAATTGGAAATTTACATTTTTCAGTTTTGTCAGACGTTTGTAATATTCTCACAATAAGCTAATTAGCTCAATTGGAGCATTTCTAGCATGTTTGGTTGAATTTGGAAAATTACATTTTTCAGTTTTGTCAGACGTTTGTAATATTCTCACAATAAGCTAATTAGCTCAATTGGAGCATTTCTAGCATGTTTGGTTGAAATTGGAAATTTACATTTTTCAGTTTTGTCAGACGTTTGTAATATTCTCACAATAAGCTAATTAGCTCAATTGGAGCATTTCTAGCATGTTTGGTTGAAATTGGAAATTTACATTTTTCAGTTTTGTCAGACGTTTGTAATATTCTCACAATAAGCTAATTAGCTCAATTGGAGCATTTCTAGCATGTTTGGTTGAAATTGGAAATTTACATTTTTCACTTTTGTCAGACAATTGCAATATTCTCACAATAAGCTAATTAGCTCAATTGGAGCATTTCTAGCATGTTTGGTTGAAATTGGAAATTTACATTTTTCACTTTTGTCAGACAATTGCAATATTCTCACAATAAGCTAATTAGCTCAATTGGAGCATTTCTAGCACGTTTATTTGAAATTAGAAATTTACATTTTTCAGTTTTGTCAGACGTTTGTAATATTCTCACAATAAGCTAATTAGCTCAATTGGAGCATTTCTAGCATGTTTGGTTGAAATTGGAAATTTACATTTTTCAGTTTTGTCAGACGTTTGTAATATTCTCACAATAGGCTAATTAGCTCAATTGGAGCATTTCTAGCATGTTTGGTTGAGATTGGAAATTTACATTTTTCAGTTTTGTCAGACGTTTGTAATATTCTCACAATAAGCTAATTAGCTCAATTGGAGCATTTCTAGCATGTTTGGTTGAAATTGGAAATTTACATTTTTCAGTTTTGTCAGACATTTGTAATATTCTCACAATAAGCTAATTAGCTCAATTGGATCATTTCTAGCATGTTTGGTTGAAATTGGAAATTTACAATTTTCACTTTTGTCAAACAATTGCAATATTCTCACAATAAGCTAATTAGCTCAATTGGAGCATTTCTAGCATGTTTGGTTGAAATTGAAAATTTAAATTTTCAGTTTTGTCAGACGTTTGTAAAATTCTTACAGTAGGCTCATTTGCGCAATTGGAGCATTTCTAGCATGTTTGGTTGAAATTGGAAATTCACATTTTTCAGTTTTGTCAGACGTTTGTAATATTCTCACAATAAGTTAATTAGCTCAATTGGAGCATTTCTAGCATGTTTAGTTGAAATTGGAAATTTGCATTTTTCACTTTTGTCAGACAATTGCAATATTCTCCCAATAAGCTAATTAGCTCAATTGGAGCATTTCTAGCATGTTTGGTTGAAATTGGAAATTTACATTTTTCAGTTTTGTCAGACGTTTATAAAATTCTTACAGTAGGCTTATTTGCGCAATTTGAGCATTTCTAGCATGTTTGGTTGAAATTGGAAATTTACATTTTTCAGTTTTGTCAGACGTTTGTAATATTCTCACAATAAGTTAATTAGCTCAATTGGAGCATTTCTAGCATGTTTAGTTGAAATTGGAAATTTGCATTTTTCACTTTTGTCAGACAATTGCAATATTCTCCCAATAAGCTAATTAGCTCAATTGGAGCATTTCTAGCATGTTTGGTTGAAATTGGAAATTTACATTTTTCAGTTTTGTCAGACGTTTATAAAATTCTTACAGTAGGCTTATTTGCGC
This sequence comes from Watersipora subatra, assembly GCF_963576615.1. Classification (NCBI taxonomy): domain Eukaryota; kingdom Metazoa; phylum Bryozoa; class Gymnolaemata; order Cheilostomatida; family Watersiporidae; genus Watersipora; species Watersipora subatra. The sequence goes on from NW_027045389.1 coordinate 111,007, forward strand.
AATTTGAGCATTTCTAGCATGTTTGGTTGAAATTGGAAATTTACATTTTTCAGTTTTGTCAGACGTTTGTAATATTCTCACAATAAGCTAATTAGCTCAATTGGAGCATTTCTAGCATGTTTGGTTGAAATTGGAAATTTACATTTTTCAGTTTTGTCAGACGTTTGTAATATTCTCACAATAAGCTAATTAGCTCAATTGGAGCATTTCTAGCATGTTTGGTTGAAATTGGAAATTTACATTTATCAGTTTTGTCAGACGTTTGTAATATTCTCACAATAAGCTAATTAGCTCAATTGGAGCATTTCTAGCATGTTTGGTTGAATTTGGAAAATTACATTTTTCAGTTTTGTCAGACGTTTGTAACATTCTCACAATAAGCTAATTAGCTCAATTGGAGCATTTCTAGCATGTTTGGTTGAAATTGGAAATTTACATTTTTCAGTTTTGTCAGACGTTTGTAATATTCTCACAATAAGCTAATTAGCTCAATTGGAGCATTTCTAGCATGTTTGGTTGAAATTGGAAATTTACATTTTTCAGTTTTGTCAGACGTTTGTAATATTCTCACAATAAGCTAATTAGCTCAATTGGAGCATTTCTAGCATGTTTGGTTGAAATTGGAAATTTACATTTTTCACTTTTGTCAGACCTTTGTAATATTCTCACAATAAGCTAATTAGCTCAATTGGAGCATTTCTAGCATGTTTGGTTGAAATTGGAAATTTACATTTTTCACTTTTGTCAGACGATTGCAATATTCTCACAATAAGCTAATTAGCTCAATTGGAGCATTTCTAGCATGTTTGGTTGAAATTGGAAATTTACATTTTTCACTTTTGTCAAACAATTGCAATATTCTCACAATAAGCTAATTAGCTCAATTGGAGCATTTCTAGCATGTTTGGTTGAAATTGGAAATTTACAATTTTCACTTTTGTCAAACGATTGCAATATTCTCACAATAAGCTAATTAGCTCAATTGGAGCATTTCTAGCATGTTTGGTTGAAATTGGAAATTTACATTTTTCAGTTTTGTCAGACGTTTGTAATATTCTCACAATAAGCTAATTAGCTCAATTGGAGCATTTCTAGCATGTATGGTTGAAATTGGAAATTTACATTTTTCAGTTTTGTCAGACGTTTGTAATATTCTCACAATAAGCTAATTAGCTCAATTGGAGCATTTCTAGCATGTTTGGTTGAAATTGGAAATTTACATTTTTCACTTTTGTCAGACCTTTGTAATATTCTCACAATAAGCTAATTAGCTCAATTGGAGCATTTCTAGCATGTTTGGTTGAAATTGGAAATTTACATTTTTCACTTTTGTCAGACGATTGCAATATTCTCACAATAAGCTAATTAGCTCAATTGGAGCATTTCTAGCATGTTTGGTTGAAATTGGAAATTTACATTTTTCACTTTTGTCAGACAATTGCAATATTACAAACGTCTGGGAAAAATGTAAATTTCCAATTTCAACCAAACATGCTAGAAATGCTCCAATTGAGCTAATTAGCTTATTGTGAGAATATTACAAACGTCTGACAAAACTGAAAAATGTAAATTTCCAATTTCAACCAAACATGCTAGAAATGCTCCAATTGAGCTAATTAGCTTATTGTGAGAATATTACAAACGTCTGACAAAACTGAAAAATGTAAATTTCCAATTTCAACCAAACATGCTAGAAATGCTCCAATTGAGCTAATTAGCTTATTGTGAGAATATTACAAACGTCTGACAAAACTGAAAAATGTAAATTTCTAATTTCAACTGAACATGCTAGAAATGCTCCAATTGAGCTAATTAGCTTATTGTGAGAATATTACAAACGTCTGACAAAAGTAAAAAATGTAAATTTCCAATTTCAACCAAACATGCTAGAAATGCTCCAATTGAGCTAATTAGCTTATTGTGAGAATATTGCAATTGTCTGACAAAAGTGAAAAATGTAAATTTCCAATTTCAACCAAACATGCTAGAAATGCTCCAATTGAGCTAATTAGCTTATTGTGAGAATATTGCAATTGTCTGACAAAAGTGAAAAATGTTAATTTCCAATTTCAACCAAACATGCTAGAAATGCTCCAATTGAGCTAATTAGCTTATTGTGAGAATATTACAAACGTCTGACAAAACTGAAAAATGTAAATTTCCAATTTCAACCAAACATGCTAGAAGTGCTCCAATTGAGCTAATTAGCTTATTGTGAGAATATTACAAACGTCTGACAAAACTGAAAAATGTAAATTTCCAATTTCAACCAAACATGCTAGAAATGCTCCAATTGAGCTAATTAGCTTATTGTGAGAATATTGCAATTGTCTGACAAAAGTGAAAAATGTAAATTTCCAATTTCAACCAAACATGCTAGAAATGCTCCAATTGAGCTAATTAGCTTATTGTGAGAATATTGCAATTGTCTGACAAAAGTGAAAAATGTAGATTTCCAATTTCAACCAAACATGCTAGAAATGCTCCAATTGAGCTAATTAGCTTATTGTGAGAATATTACAAACGTCTGACAAAACTGAAAAATGTAAATTTCCAATTTCAACCAAACATGCTAGAAGTGCTCCAATTGAGCTAATTAGCTTATTGTGAGAATATTACAAACGTCTGACAAAACTGAAAAATGTAAATTTCCAATTTCAACCAAACATGCTAGAAATGCTCCAATTGAGCTAATTAGCTTATTGTGAGAATATTACAAACGTCTGACAAAACTGAAAAATTTAAATTTCCAATTTCAACCAAACATGCTAGAAATGCTCCAATTGAGCTAATTAGCTTATTGTGAGAATATTACAAATGTCTGACAAAACTGAAAAATGTAAATTTCCAATTTCAACCAAACATGCTAGAAATGCTCCAATTGAGCTAATTAGCTTATTGTGAGAATATTGCAGTTGTCTGACAAAAGGGAAAAATGTAAATTTCCAATTTCAACCAAACATGCTAGAAATGCTCCAATTGAGCTAATTAGCTTATTGTGAGAATATTACAAACGTCTGACAAAAGTGAAAAATGTAAGTTTCCAATTTCAACCAAACATGCTAGAAATGCTCCAATTGAGCTAATTAGCTTATTGTGAGAATATTACAAATGTCTGACAAAACTGAAAAATGTAAATTTCCAATTTCAACCAAACATGCTAGAAATGCTCCAATTGAGCTAATTAGCTTATTGTGAGAATATTGCAGTTGTCTGACAAAAGGGAAAAATGTAAATTTCCAATTTCAACCAAACATGCTAGAAATGCTCCAATTGAGCTAATTAGCTTATTGTGAGAATATTACAAACGTCTGACCAAACTGAAAAATGTAAATTTCCAATTTCAACCAAACATGCTAGAAATGCTCCAATTGAGCTAATTAGCTTATTGTGAGAATATTACAAACGTCTGACAAAACTGAAAAATTTAAATTTCCAATTTCAACCAAACATGCTAGTAATGCTCCAATTGAGCTAATTAGCTTATTGTGAGAATATTACAAACGTCTGACAAAACTGAAAAATGTAAATTTCCAATTTCAACCAAACATGCTAGAAATGCTCCAATTGAGCTAATTAGCTTATTGTGAGAATATTACAAACGTCTTACAAAACTGAAAAATGTAATTTTCCAATTTCAACCAAACATGCTAGAAATGTCCCAATTGAGCTAATTGGCTTATTGTGAGAATATTACAAACGTCTGACCAAACTGAAAAATGTAAATTTCCAATTTCAACCAAACATGCTAGAAATGCTCCAATTGAGCTAATTAGCTTATTGTGAGAATATTACAAAGGTCTGACAAAAGTGAAAAATGTAAATTTCCAATTTCAACCAAACATGCTAGAAATGCTCCAATTGAGCTAATTAGCTTATTGTGAGAATATTACAAACGTCTGACAAAACTGAAAAATGTAAATTTCTAATTTCAACCAAACATGCTAGAAATGCTCCAATTGAGCTAATTAGCTTATTGTGAGAATATTGCAATTGTCTGACATAAGTGAAAAATGTAAATTTCCAATTTCAACCAAACATGCTAGAAATGCTCCAATTGAGCTAATTAGCTTTTTGTGAGAATATTGCAATTGTCTGACAAAAGTGAAAAATGTAAATTTCCAATTTCAACCAAACATGCTAGAAATGCTCCAATTGAGCTAATTAGCTTATTGTGAGAATATTACAAACGTCTGACAAAACTGAAAAATGTAAATTTCCAATTTCAACCAAACATGCTAGAAATGCTCCAATTGAGCTAATTAGCTTATTGTGAGAATATTACAAACGTCTGACAAAACTGAAAAATGTAAATTTCCAATTTCAACCAAACATGCTAGAAATGCTCCAATTGAGCTAATTAGCTTATTGTGAGAATATTACAAACGTCTTACAAAACTGAAAAATGTAATTTTCCAATTTCAACCAAACATGCTAGAAATGCTCCAATTGAGCTAATTGGCTTATTGTGAGAATATTACAAACGTCTGACAAAAGGGAAAAATGTAAATTTCCAATTTCAACCAAACATGCTAGAAATGCTCCAATTGAGCTAATTAGCTTATTGTGAGAATATTACAAACGTCTGACAAAACTGAAAAATGTAAATTTCCAATTTCAACCAAACATGCTAGAAATGCTCCAATTGAGCTAATTAGCTTATTGTGAGAATATTACAAACGTCTGACAAAACTGAAAAATGTAAATTTCCAATTTCAACCAAACATGCTAGAAATGCTCCAATTGAGTTAATTAGCTTATTGTGAGAATATTACAAACGTCTGACAAAACTGAAAAATGTAAATTTCTAATTTCAACTGAACATGCTAGAAATGCTCCAATTGAGCTAATTAGCTTATTGTGAGAATATTACAAACGTCTGACAAAAGTAAAAAATGTAAATTTCCAATTTCAACCAAACATGCTAGAAATGCTCCAATTGAGCTAATTAGCTTATTGTGAGAATATTGCAATTGTCTGACAAAAGTGAAAAATGTAAATTTCCAATTTCAACCAAACATGCTAGAAATGCTCCAATTGAGCTAATTAGCTTATTGTGAGAATATTGCAATTGTCTGACAAAAGTGAAAAAGGTTAATTTCCAATTTCAACCAAACATGCTAGAAATGCTCCAATTGAGCTAATTAGCTTATTGTGAGAATATTACAAACGTCTGACAAAACTGAAAAATGTAAATTTCCAATTTCAACCAAACATGCTAGAAGTGCTCCAATTGAGCTAATTAGCTTATTGTGAGAATATTACAAACGTCTGACAAAACTGAAAAATGTAAATTTCCAATTTCAACCAAACATGCTAGAAATGCTCCAATTGAGCTAATTAGCTTATTGTGAGAATATTGCAATTGTCTGACAAAAGTGAAAAATGTAAATTTCCAATTTCAACCAAACATGCTAGAAATGCTCCAATTGAGCTAATTAGCTTATTGTGAGAATATTGCAATTGTCTGACAAAAGTGAAAAATGTAAATTTCCAATTTCAACCAAACATGCTAGAAATGCTCCAATTGAGCTAATTAGCTTATTGTGAGAATATTACAAACGTCTGACAAAACTGAAAAATGTAAATTTCCAATTTCAACCAAACATGCTAGAAGTGCTCCAATTGAGCTAATTAGCTTATTGTGAGAATATTACAAACGTCTGACAAAACTGAAAAATGTAAATTTCCAATTTCAACCAAACATGCTAGAAATGCTCCAATTGAGCTAATTAGCTTATTGTGAGAATATTACAAACGTCTGACAAAACTGAAAAATTTAAATTTCCAATTTCAACCAAACATGCTAGAAATGCTCCAATTGAGCTAATTAGCTTATTGTGAGAATATTGCAAATGTCTGACAAAACTGAAAAATGTAAATTTCCAATTTCAACCAAACATGCTAGAAATGCTCCAATTGAGCTAATTAGCTTATTGTGAGAATATTGCAGTTGTCTGACAAAAGGGAAAAATGTAAATTTCCAATTTCAACCAAACATGCTAGAAATGCTCCAATTGAGCTAATTAGCTTATTGTGAGAATATTACAAACGTCTGACAAAAGTGAAAAATGTAAGTTTCCAATTTCAACCAAACATGCTAGAAATGCTCCAATTGAGCTAATTAGCTTATTGTGAGAATATTACAAATGTCTGACAAAACTGAAAAATGTAAATTTCCAATTTCAACCAAACATGCTAGAAATGCTCCAATTGAGCTAATTAGCTTATTGTGAGAATATTGCAGTTGTCTGACAAAAGGGAAAAATGTAAATTTCCAATTTCAACCAAACATGCTAGAAATGCTCCAATTGAGCTAATTAGCTTATTGTGAGAATATTACAAACGTCTGACCAAACTGAAAAATGTAAATTTCCAATTTCAACCAAACATGCTAGAAATGCTCCAATTGAGCTAATTAGCTTATTGTGAGAATATTACAAACGTCTGACCAAACTGAAAAATGTAAATTTCCAATTTCAACCAAACATGCTAGAAATGCTCCAATTGAGCTAATTAGCTTATTGTGAGAATATTACAAACGTCTGACAAAACTGAAAAATGTAAATTTCCAATTTCAACCAAACATGCTAGGAATGCTCCAATTGAGCTAATTAGCTTATTGTGAGAATATTACAAACGTCTGACAAAACTGAAAAATGTAAATTTCCAATTTCAACTAAACATGCTAGAAATGCTCCAATTGAGCTAATTAGCTTATTGTGAGAATATTACAAACGTCTGACAAAACTGAAAAATGTAAATTTCCAATTTCAACCAAACATGCTAGAAGTGCTCCAATTGAGCTAATTAGCTTATTGTGAGAATATTACAAACGTCTGACAAAACTGAAAAATGTAAATTTCCAATTTCAACCAAACATGCTAGAAATGCTCCAATTGAGCTAATTAGCTTATTGTGAGAATATTACAAACGTCTGACAAAACTGAAAAATTTAAATTTCCAATTTCAACCAAACATGCTAGAAATGCTCCAATTGAGCTAATTAGCTTATTGTGAGAATATTGCAAATGTCTGACAAAACTGAAAAATGTAAATTTCCAATTTCAACCAAACATGCTAGAAATGCTCCAATTGAGCTAATTAGCTTATTGTGAGAATATTGCAGTTGTCTGACAAAAGGGAAAAATGTAAATTTCCAATTTCAACCAAACATGCTAGAAATGCTCCAATTGAGCTAATTAGCATATTGTGAGAATATTACAAACGTCTGACAAAAGTGAAAAATGTAAGTTTCCAATTTCAACCAAACATGCTAGAAATGCTCCAATTGAGCTAATTAGCTTATTGTGAGAATATTACAAATGTCTGACAAAACTGAAAAATGTAAATTTCCAATTTCAACCAAACATGCTAGAAATGCTCCAATTGAGCTAATTAGCTTATTGTGAGAATATTGCAGTTGTCTGACAAAAGGGAAAAATGTAAATTTCCAATTTCAACCAAACATGCTAGAAATGCTCCAATTGAGCTAATTAGCTTATTGTGAGAATATTACAAACGTCTGACCAAACTGAAAAATGTAAATTTCCAATTTCAACCAAACATGCTAGAAATGCTCCAATTGAGCTAATTAGCTTATTGTGAGAATATTACAAACGTCTGACAAAACTGAAAAATGTAAATTTCCAATTTCAACCAAACATGCTAGGAATGCTCCAATTGAGCTAATTAGCTTATTGTGAGAATATTACAAACGTCTGACAAAACTGAAAAATGTAAATTTCCAATTTCAACTAAACATGCTAGAAATGCTCCAATTGAGCTAATTAGCTTATTGTGAGAATATTACAAACGTCTTACAAAACTGAAAAATGTAATTTTCCAATTTCAACCAAACATGCTAGAAATGCTCCAATTGAGCTAATTGGCTTATTGTGAGAATATTACAAACGTCTGACCAAACTGAAAAATGTAAATTTCCAATTTCAACCAAACATGCTAGAAATGCTCCAATTGAGCTAATTAGCTTATTGTGAGAATATTGCAAAGGTCTGACAAAAGTGAAAAATGTAAATTTCCAATTTCAACCAAACATGCTAGAAATGCTCCAATTGAGCTAATTAGCTTATTGTGAGAATATTGCAATTGTCTGACAAAAGTGAAAAATGTTAATTTCCAATTTCAACCAAACATGCTAGAAATGCTCCAATTGAGCTAATTAGCTTATTGTGAGAATATTACAAACGTCTGACAAAACTGAAAAATGTAAATTTCCAATTTCAACCAAACATGCTAGAAATGCTCCAATTGAGCTAATTAGCTTATTGTGAGAATATTACAAAGGTCTGACAAAAGTGAAAAATGTAAATTTCCAATTTCAACCAAACATGCTAGAAATGCTCCAATTGAGCTAATTAGCTTATTGTGAGAATATTGCAATTGTCTGACAAAAGTGAAAAATGTTAATTTCCAATTTCAACCAAACATGCTAGAAATGCTCCAATTGAGCTAATTAGCTTATTGTGAGAATATTACAAACGTCTGACCAAACTGAAAAATGTAAATTTCCAATTTCAACCAAACATGCTAGAAATGCTCCAATTGAGCTAATTAGCTTATTGTGAGAATATTACAAAGGTCTGACAAAAGTGAAAAATGTAAATTTCCAATTTCAACCAAACATGCTAGAAATGCTCCAATTGAGCTAATTAGCTTATTGTGAGAATATTGCAATTGTCTGACAAAAGTGAAAAATGTTAATTTCCAATTTCAACCAAACATGCTAGAAATGCTCCAATTGAGCTAATTAGCTTATTGTGAGAATATTACAAACGTCTGACAAAACTGAAAAATGTAAATTTCCAATTTCAACCAAACATGCTAGAAATGCTCCAATTGAGCTAATTAGCTTATTGTGAGAATATTACAAACGTCTTACAAAACTGAAAAATGTAATTTTCCAATATCAACCAAACATGCTAGAAATGCTCCAATTGAGCTAATTGGCTTATTGTGAGAATATTACAAACGTCTGACCAAACTGAAAAATGTAAATTTCCAATTTCAACCAAACATGCTAGAAATGCTCCAATTGAGCTAATTAGCTTATTGTGAGAATATTACAAAGGTCTGACAAAACTGAAAAATGTAAATTTCCAATTTCAACCAAACATGCTAGAAATGCTCCAATTGAGCTAATTAGCTTATTGTGAGAATATTACAAACGTCTGACAAAAGTGAAAAATGTAAATTTCTAATTTCAACTAAACATGCTAGAAATGCTCCAATTGAGCTAATTAGCTTATTGTGAGAATATTACAAAGGTCTGACAAAACTGAAAAATGTGAATTTCCAATTTCAACCAAACATGCTAGAAATGCTCCAATTGAGCTAATTAGCTTATTGTGAGAATATTACAAACGTCTGACAAAACTGAAAAATGTAAATTTCCAATTTCAACCAAACATGCTAGAAATGCTCCAATTGAGCTAATTAGCTTATTGTGAGAATATTACAAACGTCTGACAAAACTGAAAAATGTAAATTTCTAATTTCAACTAAACATGCTAGAAATGCTCCAATTGAGCTAATTAGCTTATTGTGAGAATATTACAAACGTCTGACAAAAGTGAAAAATGTAAATTTCCAATTTCAACCAAACATGCTAGAAATGCTCCAATTGAGCTAATTAGCTTATTGTGAGAATATTGCAATTGTCTGACAAAAGTGAAAAATGTAAATTTCCAATTTCAACCAAACATGCTAGAAATGCTCCAATTGAGCTAATTAGCTTATTGTGAGAATATTACAAACGTCTGACAAAACTGAAAAATGTAAATTTCTAATTTCAACTAAACATGCTAGAAATGCTCCAATTGAGCTAATTAGCTTATTGTGAGAATATTGCAATTGTCTGACAAAAGTGAAAAATGTAAATTTCCAATTTCAACCAAACATGCTAGAAATGCTCCAATTGAGCTAATTAGCTTATTGTGAGAATATTGCAATTGTCTGACAAAAGTGAAAAATGTTAATTTCCAATTTCAACCAAACATGCTAGAAATGCTCCAATTGAGCTAATTAGCTTATTGTGAGAATATTACAAACGTCTGACAAAACTGAAAAATGTAAATTTCCAATTTCAACCAAACATGCTAGAAATGCTCCAATTGAGCTAATTAGCTTATTGTGAGAATATTACAAACGTCTTACAAAACTGAAAAATGTAATTTTCCAATTTCAACCAAACATGCTAGAAATGCTCCAATTGAGCTAATTGGCTTATTGTGAGAATATTACAAACGTCTGACAAAACTGAAAAATGTAAATTTCCAATTTCAACCAAACATGCTAGAAATGCTCCAATTGAGCTAATTAGCTTATTGTGAGAATATTACAAACGTCTGACAAAACTGAAAAATGTAAATTTCCAATTTCAACCAAACATGCTAGAAATGCTCCAATTGAGCTAATTAGCTTATTGTGAGAATATTACAAACGTCTGACAAAACTGAAAAATGTAAATTTCTAATTTCAACCAAACATGCTAGAAATGCTCCAATTGAGCTAATTAGCTTATTGTGAGAATATTACAAACGTCTGACAAAACTGAAAAATGTAAATTTCCAATTTCAACCAAACATGCTAGAAGTGCTCCAATTGAGCTAATTAGCTTATTGTGAGAATATTACAAACGTCTGACAAAACTGAAAAATGTAAATTTCTAATTTCAACCAAACATGCTAGAAATGCTCCAATTGAGCTAATTAGCTTATTGTGAGAATATTGCAATTGTCTGACAAAAGTGAAAAATGTAAATTTCCAATTTCAACCAAACATGCTAGAAATGCTCCAATTGAGCTAATTAGCTTATTGTGAGAATATTGCAATTGTCTGACAAAAGTGAAAAATGTAAATTTCCAATTTCAACCAAACATGCTAGAAATGCTCCAATTGAGCTAATTAGCTTATTGTGAGAATATTGCAATTGTCTGACAAAAGTGAAAAATGTAAATTTCCAATTTCAACCAAACATGCTAGAAATGCTCCAATTGAGCTAATTAGCTTATTGTGAGAATATTACAAACGTCTGACAAAACTGAAAAATGTAAATTTCCAATTTCAACCAAACATGCTAGAAATGCTCCAATTGAGCTAATTAGCTTATTGTGAGAATATTACAAACGTCTGACAAAACTGAAAAATGTAAATTTCCAATTTCAACCAAACATGCTAGAAGTGCTCCAATTGAGCTAATTAGCTTATTGTGAGAATATTACAAACGTCTGACAAAACTGAAAAATGTAAATTTCTAATTTCAACCAAACATGCTAGAAATGCTCCAATTGAGCTAATTAGCTTATTGTGAGAATATTGCAATTGTCTGACAAAAGTGAAAAATGTAAATTTCCAATTTCAACCAAACATGCTAGAAATGCTCCAATTGAGCTAATTAGCTTATTGTGAGAATATTGCAATTGTCTGACAAAAGTGAAAAATGTAAATTTCCAATTTCAACCAAACATGCTAGAAATGCTCCAATTGAGCTAATTAGCTTATTGTGAGAATATTGCAATTGTCTGACAAAAGTGAAAAATGTAAATTTCCAATTTCAACCAAACATGCTAGAAATGCTCCAATTGAGCTAATTAGCTTATTGTGAGAATATTACAAACGTCTGACAAAACTGAAAAATGTAACTTTCTAATTTCAACTAAACATGCTAGAAATGCTCCAATTGAGCTAATTAGCTTATTGTGAGAATATTGCAATTGTCTGACATAAGTGAAAAATGTAAATTTCCAATTTCAACCAAACATGCTAGAAATGCTCCAATTGAGCTAATTAGCTTATTGTGAGAATATTACAAACGTCTGACAAAACTGAAAAATGTAAATTTCCAATTTCAACCAAACATGCTAGAAATGCTCCAATTGAGCTAATTAGCTTATTGTGAGAATATTACAAACGTCTGACAAAACTGAAAAATGTAAATTTCCAATTTCAACCAAACATGCTAGAAATGCTCCAATTGAGCTAATTAGCTTATTGTGAGAATATTACAAACGTCTTACAAAACTGAAAAATGTAATTTTCCAATTTCAACCAAACATGCTAGAAATGCTCCAATTGAGCTAATTGGCTTATTGTGAGAATATTACAAACGTCTGACAAAAGGGAAAAATGTAAATTTCCAATTTCAACCAAACATGCTAGAAATGCTCCAATTGAGCTAATTAGCTTATTGTGAGAATATTACAAACGTCTGACAAAACTGAAAAATGTAAATTTCCAATTTCAACCAAACATGCTAGAAATGCTCCAATTGAGCTAATTAGCTTATTGTGAGAATATTACAAACGTCTGACAAAACTGAAAAATGTAAATTTCCAATTTCAACCAAACATGCTAGAAATGCTCCAATTGAGCTAATTAGCTTATTGTGAGAATATTACAAACGTCTGACAAAACTGAAAAATGTAAATTTCTAATTTCAACTGAACATGCTAGAAATGCTCCAATTGAGCTAATTAGCTTATTGTGAGAATATTACAAACGTCTGACAAAAGTAAAAAATGTAAATTTCCAATTTCAACCAAACATGCTAGAAATGCTCCAATTGAGCTAATTAGCTTATTGTGAGAATATTGCAATTGTCTGACAAAAGTGAAAAATGTAAATTTCCAATTTCAACCAAACATGCTAGAAATGCTCCAATTGAGCTAATTAGCTTATTGTGAGAATATTGCAATTGTCTGACAAAATTGAAAAATGTTAATTTCAAATTTCAACCAAACATGCTAGAAATGCTCCAATTGAGCTAATTAGCTTATTGTGAGAATATTACAAACGTCTGACAAAACTGAAAAATGTAAATTTCCAATTTCAACCAAACATGCTAGAAATGCTCCAATTGAGCTAATTAGCTTATTGTGAGAATATTACAAACGTCTTACAAAACTGAAAAATGTAATTTTCCAATTTCAACCAAACATGCTAGAAATGCTCCAATTGAGCTAATTGGCTTATTGTGAGAATATTACAAACGTCTGACAAAACTGAAAAATGTAAATTTCCAATTTCAACCAAACATGCTAGAAATGCTCCAATTGAGCTAATTAGCTTATTGTGAGAATATTACAAACGTCTGACAAAACTGAAAAATGTAAATTTCCAATTTCAACCAAACATGCTAGAAATGCTCAAATTGCGCAAACAAGCCTACTGTAAGAATTTTACAAACGTCTGACAAAACTGAAAAATGTAAATTTCTAATTTCAACCAAACATGCTAGAAATGCTCCAATTGAGCTAATTAGCTTATTGTGAGAATATTACAAACGTCTGACAAAACTGAAAAATGTAAATTTCTAATTTCAACTGAACATGCTAGAAATGCTCCAATTGAGCTAATTAGCTTATTGTGAGAATATTACAAACGTCTGACAAAAGTAAAAAATGTAAATTTCCAATTTCAACCAAACATGCTAGAAATGCTCCAATTGAGCTAATTAGCTTATTGTGAGAATATTGCAATTGTCTGACAAAAGTGAAAAATGTAAATTTCCAATTTCAACCAAACATGCTAGAAATGTTCCAATTGAGCTAATTAGCTTATTGTGAGAATATTGCAATTGTCTGACAAAAGTGAAAAATGTTAATTTCCAATTTCAACCAAACATGCTAGAAATGCTCCAATTGAGCTAATTAGCTTATTGTGAGAATATTACAAACGTCTGACAAAACTGAAAAATGTAAATTTCCAATTTCAACCAAACATGCTAGAAGTGCTTTAATTGAGCTAATTAGCTTATTGTGAGAATATTACAAACGTCTCACAAAACTGAAAAATGTAAATTTCCAATTTCAACCAAACATGCTAGAAATGCTCCAATTGAGCTAATTAGCTTATTGTGAGAATAGTGCAATTGTCTGACAAAAGTGAAAAATGTAAATTTCCAATTTCAACCAAACATGCTAGAAATGCTCCAATTGAGCTAATTAGCTTATTGTGAGAATATTGCAATTGTCTCACAAAAGTGAAAAATGTAAATTTCCAATTTCAACCAAACATGCTAGAAATGCTCCAATTGAGCTAATTAGCTTATTGTGAGAATATTACAAACGTCTGACAAAACTGAAAAATGTAAATTTCCAATTTCAACCAAACATGCTAGAAGTGCTCCAATTGAGCTAATTAGCTTATTGTGAGAATATTACAAACGTCTGACAAAACTGAAAAATGTAAATTTCCAATTTCAACCAAACATGCTAGAAATGCTCCAATTGAGCTAATTAGCTTATTGTGAGAATATTACAAACGTCTGACAAAACTGAAAAATTTAAATTTCCAATTTCAACCAAACATGCTAGAAATGCTCCAATTGAGCTAATTAGCTTATTGTGAGAATATTACAAATGTCTGACCAAACTGAAAAATGTAAATTTCCAATTTCAACCAAACATGCTAGAAATGCTCCAATTGAGCTAATTAGCTTATTGTGAGAATATTACAAAGGTCTGACAAAAGTGAAAAATGTAAATTTCCAATTTCAACCAAACATGCTAGAAATGCTCCAATTGAGCTAATTAGCTTATTGTGAGAATATTGCAATTGTCTGACAAAAGTGAAAAATGTTAATTTCCAATTTCAACCAAACATGCTAGAAATGCTCCAATTGAGCTAATTAGCTTATTGTGAGAATATTACAAACGTCTGACAAAACTGAAAAATGTAAATTTCCAATTTCAACCAAACATGCTAGAAATGCTCCAATTGAGCTAATTAGCTTATTGTGAGAATATTACAAACGTCTTACAAAACTGAAAAATGTAATTTTCCAATATCAACCAAACATGCTAGAAATGCTCCAATTGAGCTAATTGGCTTATTGTGAGAATATTACAAACGTCTGACAAAACTGAAAAATGTAAATTTCCAATTTCAACCAAACATGCTAGAAATGCTCCAATTGAGCTAATTAGCTTATTGTGAGAATATTACAAAGGTCTGACAAAACTGAAAAATGTAAATTTCCAATTTCAACCAAACATGCTAGAAATGCTCCAATTGAGCTAATTAGCTTATTGTGAGAATATTACAAACGTCTGACAAAAGTGAAAAATGTAAATTTCTAATTTCAACTAAACATGCTAGAAATGCTCCAATTGAGCTAATTAGCTTATTGTGAGAATATTACAAAGGTCTGACAAAACTGAAAAATGTGAATTTCCAATTTCAACCAAACATGCTAGAAATGCTCCAATTGAGCTAATTAGCTTATTGTGAGAATATTACAAACGTCTGACAAAAGTGAAAAATGTAAATTTCCAATTTCAACCAAACATGCTAGAAATGCTCCAATTGAGCTAATTAGCTTATTGTGAGAATATTGCAATTGTCTGACAAAAGTGAAAAATGTAAATTTCCAATTTCAACCAAACATGCTAGAAATGCTCCAATTGAGCTAATTAGCTTATTGTGAGAATATTACAAACGTCTGACAAAACTGAAAAATGTAAATTTTTAATTTCAACTAAACATGCTAGAAATGCTCCAATTGAGCTAATTAGCTTATTGTGAGAATATTGCAATTGTCTGACAATAGTGAAAAATGTAAATTTCCAATTTCAACCAAACATGCTAGAAATGCTCCAATTGAGCTAATTAGCTTATTGTGAGAATATTGCAATTGTCTGACAAAAGTGAAAAATGTTAATTTCCAATTTCAACCAAACATGCTAGAAATGCTCCAATTGAGCTAATTAGCTTATTGTGAGAATATTACAAACGTCTGACAAAACTGAAAAATGTAAATTTCCAATTTCAACCAAACATGCTAGAAATGCTCCAATTGAGCTAATTAGCTTATTGTGAGAATATTACAAACGTCTTACAAAACTGAAAAATGTAATTTTCCAATTTCAACCAAACATGCTAGAAATGCTCCAATTGAGCTAATTGGTTTATTGTGAGAATATTACAAACGTCTGACAAAACTGAAAAATGTAAATTTCCAATTTCAACCAAACATGCTAGAAATGCTCCAATTGAGCTAATTAGCTTATTGTGAGAATATTACAAACGTCTGACAAAACTGAAAAATGTAAATTTCCAATTTCAACCAAACATGCTAGAAATGCTCAAATTGCGCAAATAAGCCTACTGTAAGAATTTTACAAACGTCTGACAAAACTGAAAAATGTAAATTTCTAATTTCAACCAAACATGCTAGAAATGCTCCAATTGAGCTAATTAGCTTATTGTGAGAATATTACAAACGTCTGACAAAACTGAAAAATGTAAATTTCCAATTTCAACCAAACATGCTAGAAGTGCTCCAATTGAGCTAATTAGCTTATTGTGAGAATATTACAAAGGTCTGACAAAACTGAAAAATGTAAATTTCCAATTTCAACCAAACATGCTAGAAATGCTCCAATTGAGCTAATTAGCTTATTGTGAGAATATTACAAACGTCTGACAAAAGTGAAAAATGTAAATTTCTAATTTCAAATAAACATGCTAGAAATGCTCCAATTGAGCTAATTAGCTTATTGTGAGAATATTACAAAGGTCTGACAAAACTGAAAAATGTGAATTTCCAATTTCAACCAAACATGCTAGAAATGCTCCAATTGAGCTAATTAGCTTATTGTGAGAATATTACAAACGTCTGACAAAAGTGAAAAATGTAAATTTCCAATTTCAACCAAACATGCTAGAAATGCTCCAATTGAGCTAATTAGCTTATTGTGAGAATATTGCAATTGTCTGACAAAAGTGAAAAATGTAAATTTCCAATTTCAACCAAACATGCTAGAAATGCTCCAATTGAGCTAATTAGCTTATTGTGAGAATATTACAAACGTCTGACAAAACTGAAAAATGTAAATTTCTAATTTCAACTAAACATGCTAGAAATGCTCCAATTGAGCTAATTAGCTTATTGTGAGAATATTGCAATTGTCTGACAATAGTGAAAAATGTAAATTTCCAATTTCAACCAAACATGCTAGAAATGCTCCAATTGAGCTAATTAGCTTATTGTGAGAATATTGCAATTGTCTGACAAAAGTGAAAAATGTTAATTTCCAATTTCAACCAAACATGCTAGAAATGCTCCAATTGAGCTAATTAGCTTATTGTGAGAATATTACAAACGTCTGACAAAACTGAAAAATGTAAATTTCCAATTTCAACCAAACATGCTAGAAATGCTCCAATTGAGCTAATTAGCTTATTGTGAGAATATTACAAACGTCTTACAAAACTGAAAAATGTAATTTTCCAATTTCAACCAAACATGCTAGAAATGCTCCAATTGAGCTAATTGGTTTATTGTGAGAATATTACAAACGTCTGACAAAACTGAAAAATGTAAATTTCCAATTTCAACCAAACATGCTAGAAATGCTCCAATTGAGCTAATTAGCTTATTGTGAGAATATTACAAACGTCTGACAAAACTGAAAAATGTAAATTTCCAATTTCAACCAAACATGCTAGAAATGCTCAAATTGCGCAAATAAGCCTACTGTAAGAATTTTACAAACGTCTGACAAAACTGAAAAATGTAAATTTCTAATTTCAACCAAACATGCTAGAAATGCTCCAATTGAGCTAATTAGCTTATTGTGAGAATATTACAAACGTCTGACAAAACTGAAAAATGTAAATTTCCAATTTCAACCAAACATGCTAGAAATGCTCCAATTGAGCTAATTAGCTTATTGTGAGAATATTACAAACGTCTGACAAAAGTAAAAAATGTAAATTTCCAATTTCAACCAAACATGCTAGAAATGCTCCAATTGAGCTAATTAGCTTATTGTGAGAATATTGCAATTGTCTGACAAAAGTGAAAAATGTAAATTTCCAATTTCAACCAAACATGCAAGAAATGCTCCAATTGAGCTAATTAGCTTATTGTGAGAATATTGCAATTGTCTGACAAAAGTGAAAAATGTAAATTTCCAATTTCAACCAAACATGCTAGAAATGCTCCAATTGAGCTAATTAGCTTATTGTGAGAATATTGTAATTGTCTGACAAAAGTGAAAAATGTAAATTTCCAATTTCAACCAAACATGCTAGAAATGCTCCAATTGAGCTAATTAGCTTATTGTGAGAATATTGCAATTGTCTCACAAAAGTGAAAAATGTAAATTTCCAATTTCAACCAAACATGCTAGAAATGCTCCAATTGAGCTAATTAGCTTATTGTGAGAATATTACAAACGTCTGACAAAACTGAAAAATGTAAATTTCCAATTTCAACCAAACATGCTAGAAGTGCTCCAATTGAGCTAATTAGCTTATTGTGAGAATATTACAAACGTCTGACAAAACTGAAAAATGTAAATTTCCAATTTCAACCAAACATGCTAGAAATGCTCCAATTGAGCTAATTAGCTTATTGTGAGAATATTACAAACGTCTGACAAAACTGAAAAATGTAAATTTCCAATTTCAACCAAACATGCTAGAAATGCTCCAATTGAGCTAATTAGCTTATTGTGAGAATATTACAAACGTCTGACAAAAGTGAAAAATGTAAATTTCTAATTTCAACTAAACATGCTAGAAATGCTCCAATTGAGCTAATTAGCTTATTGTGAGAATATTACAAAGGTCTGACAAAACTGAAAAATGTGAATTTCCAATTTCAACCAAACATGCTAGAAATGCTCCAATTGAGCTAATTAGCTTATTGTGAGAATATTACAAACGTCTGACAAAAGTGAAAAATGTAAATTTCCAATTTCAACCAAACATGCTAGAAATGCTCCAATTGAGCTAATTAGCTTATTGTGAGAATATTGCAATTGTCTGACAAAAGTGAAAAATGTAAATTTCCAATTTCAACCAAACATGCTAGAAATGCTCCAATTGAGCTAATTAGCTTATTGTGAGAATATTACAAACGTCTGACAAAACTGAAAAATGTAAATTTTTAATTTCAACTAAACATGCTAGAAATGCTCCAATTGAGCTAATTAGCTTATTGTGAGAATATTGCAATTGTCTGACAATAGTGAAAAATGTAAATTTCCAATTTCAACCAAACATGCTAGAAATGCTCCAATTGAGCTAATTAGCTTATTGTGAGAATATTGCAATTGTCTGACAAAAGTGAAAAATGTTAATTTCCAATTTCAACCAAACATGCTAGAAATGCTCCAATTGAGCTAATTAGCTTATTGTGAGAATATTACAAACGTCTGACAAAACTGAAAAATGTAAATTTCCAATTTCAACCAAACATGCTAGAAATGCTCCAATTGAGCTAATTAGCTTATTGTGAGAATATTACAAACGTCTTACAAAACTGAAAAATGTAATTTTCCAATTTCAACCAAACATGCTAGAAATGCTCCAATTGAGCTAATTGGTTTATTGTGAGAATATTACAAACGTCTGACAAAACTGAAAAATGTAAATTTCCAATTTCAACCAAACATGCTAGAAATGCTCCAATTGAGCTAATTAGCTTATTGTGAGAATATTACAAACGTCTGACAAAACTGAAAAATGTAAATTTCCAATTTCAACCAAACATGCTAGAAATGCTCAAATTGCGCAAATAAGCCTACTGTAAGAATTTTACAAACGTCTGACAAAACTGAAAAATGTAAATTTCTAATTTCAACCAAACATGCTAGAAATGCTCCAATTGAGCTAATTAGCTTATTGTGAGAATATTACAAACGTCTGACAAAACTGAAAAATGTAAATTTCCAATTTCAACCAAACATGCTAGAAGTGCTCCAATTGAGCTAATTAGCTTATTGTGAGAATATTACAAAGGTCTGACAAAACTGAAAAATGTAAATTTCCAATTTCAACCAAACATGCTAGAAATGCTCCAATTGAGCTAATTAGCTTATTGTGAGAATATTACAAACGTCTGACAAAAGTGAAAAATGTAAATTTCTAATTTCAAATAAACATGCTAGAAATGCTCCAATTGAGCTAATTAGCTTATTGTGAGAATATTACAAAGGTCTGACAAAACTGAAAAATGTGAATTTCCAATTTCAACCAAACATGCTAGAAATGCTCCAATTGAGCTAATTAGCTTATTGTGAGAATATTACAAACGTCTGACAAAAGTGAAAAATGTAAATTTCCAATTTCAACCAAACATGCTAGAAATGCTCCAATTGAGCTAATTAGCTTATTGTGAGAATATTGCAATTGTCTGACAAAAGTGAAAAATGTAAATTTCCAATTTCAACCAAACATGCTAGAAATGCTCCAATTGAGCTAATTAGCTTATTGTGAGAATATTACAAACGTCTGACAAAACTGAAAAATGTAAATTTCTAATTTCAACTAAACATGCTAGAAATGCTCCAATTGAGCTAATTAGCTTATTGTGAGAATATTGCAATTGTCTGACAATAGTGAAAAATGTAAATTTCCAATTTCAACCAAACATGCTAGAAATGCTCCAATTGAGCTAATTAGCTTATTGTGAGAATATTGCAATTGTCTGACAAAAGTGAAAAATGTTAATTTCCAATTTCAACCAAACATGCTAGAAATGCTCCAATTGAGCTAATTAGCTTATTGTGAGAATATTACAAACGTCTGACAAAACTGAAAAATGTAAATTTCCAATTTCAACCAAACATGCTAGAAATGCTCCAATTGAGCTAATTAGCTTATTGTGAGAATATTACAAACGTCTTACAAAACTGAAAAATGTAATTTTCCAATTTCAACCAAACATGCTAGAAATGCTCCAATTGAGCTAATTGGTTTATTGTGAGAATATTACAAACGTCTGACAAAACTGAAAAATGTAAATTTCCAATTTCAACCAAACATGCTAGAAATGCTCCAATTGAGCTAATTAGCTTATTGTGAGAATATTACAAACGTCTGACAAAACTGAAAAATGTAAATTTCCAATTTCAACCAAACATGCTAGAAATGCTCAAATTGCGCAAATAAGCCTACTGTAAGAATTTTACAAACGTCTGACAAAACTGAAAAATGTAAATTTCTAATTTCAACCAAACATGCTAGAAATGCTCCAATTGAGCTAATTAGCTTATTGTGAGAATATTACAAACGTCTGACAAAACTGAAAAATGTAAATTTCCAATTTCAACCAAACATGCTAGAAATGCTCCAATTGAGCTAATTAGCTTATTGTGAGAATATTACAAACGTCTGACAAAAGTAAAAAATGTAAATTTCCAATTTCAACCAAACATGCTAGAAATGCTCCAATTGAGCTAATTAGCTTATTGTGAGAATATTGCAATTGTCTGACAAAAGTGAAAAATGTAAATTTCCAATTTCAACCAAACATGCAAGAAATGCTCCAATTGAGCTAATTAGCTTATTGTGAGAATATTGCAATTGTCTGACAAAAGTGAAAAATGTAAATTTCCAATTTCAACCAAACATGCTAGAAATGCTCCAATTGAGCTAATTAGCTTATTGTGAGAATATTGTAATTGTCTGACAAAAGTGAAAAATGTAAATTTCCAATTTCAACCAAACATGCTAGAAATGCTCCAATTGAGCTAATTAGCTTATTGTGAGAATATTGCAATTGTCTCACAAAAGTGAAAAATGTAAATTTCCAATTTCAACCAAACATGCTAGAAATGCTCCAATTGAGCTAATTAGCTTATTGTGAGAATATTACAAACGTCTGACAAAACTGAAAAATGTAAATTTCCAATTTCAACCAAACATGCTAGAAGTGCTCCAATTGAGCTAATTAGCTTATTGTGAGAATATTACAAACGTCTGACAAAACTGAAAAATGTAAATTTCCAATTTCAACCAAACATGCTAGAAATGCTCCAATTGAGCTAATTAGCTTATTGTGAGAATATTACAAACGTCTGACAAAACTGAAAAATTTAAATTTCCAATTTCAACCAAACATGCTAAAATGCTCCAATTGAGCTAATTAGCTTATTGTGAGAATATTACAAATGTCTGACAAAACTGAAAAATGTAAATTTCCAATTTCAACCAAACATGCTAGAAATGCTCCAATTGAGCTAATTAGCTTATTGTGAGAATATTGCAGTTGTCTGACAAAAGGGAAAAATGTAAATTTCCAATTTCAACCAAACATGCTAGAAATGCTCCAATTGAGCTAATTAGCTTATTGTGAGAATATTACAAACGTCTGACAAAAGTGAAAAATGTAAGTTTCCAATTTCAACCAAACATGCTAGAAATGCTCCAATTGAGCTAATTAGCTTATTGTGAGAATATTACAAATGTCTGACAAAACTGAAAAATGTAAATTTCCAATTTCAACCAAACATGCTAGAAATGCTCCAATTGAGCTAATTAGCTTATTGTGAGAATATTGCAGTTGTCTGACAAAATGGAAAAATGTAAATTTCCAATTTCAACCAAACATGCTAGAAATGCTCCAATTGAGCTAATTAGCTTATTGTGAGAATATTACAAACGTCTGACCAAACTGAAAAATGTAAATTTCCAATTTCAACCAAACATGCTAGAAATGCTCCAATTGAGCTAATTAGCTTATTGTGAGAATATTACAAACGTCTGACAAAACTGAAAAATGTAAATTTCCAATTTCAACCAAACATGCTAGGAATGCTCCAATTGAGCTAATTAGCTTATTGTGAGAATATTACAAACGTCTGACAAAACTGAAAAATGTAAATTTCCAATTTCAACCAAACATGCTAGAAATGCTCCAATTGAGCTAATTAGCTTATTGTGAGAATATTACAAACGTCTTACAAAACTGAAAAATGTAATTTTCCAATTTCAACCAAACATGCTAGAAATGCTCCAATTGAGCTAATTGGCTTATTGTGAGAATATTACAAACGTCTGAACAAACTGAAAAATGTAAATTTCCAATTTCAACCAAACATGCTAGAAATGCTCCAATTGAGCTAATTAGCTTATTGTGAGAATATTACAAAGGTCTGACAAAAGTGAAAAATGTAAATTTCCAATTTCAACCAAACATGCTAGAAATGCTCCAATTGAGCTAATTAGCTTATTGTGAGAATATTGCAATTGTCTGACAAAAGTGAAAAATGTTAATTTCCAATTTCAACCAAACATGCTAGAAATGCTCCAATTGAGCTAATTAGCTTATTGTGAGAATATTACAAACGTCTGACAAAACTGAAAAATGTAAATTTCCAATTTCAACCAAACATGCTAGAAATGCTCCAATTGAGCTAATTAGCTTATTGTGAGAATATTACAAACGTCTGACAAAACTGAAAAATGTAAATTTCTAATTTCAACCAAACATGCTAGAAATGCTCCAATTGAGCTAATTAGCTTATTGTCAGAATATTGCAATTGTCTGACAAAAGTGAAAAATGTAAATTTCCAATTTCAACCAAACATGCTAGAAATGCTCCAATTGAGCTAATTAGCTTATTGTGAGAATATTGCAATTGTCTGACAAAAGTGAAAAATGTAAATTTCCAATTTCAACCAAACATGCTAGAAATGCTCCAATTGAGCTAATTAGCTTATTGTGAGAATATTGCAATTGTCTGACAAAAGTGAAAAATGTAAATTTCCAATTTCAACCAAACATGCTAGAAATGCTCCAATTGAGCTAATTAGCTTATTGTGAGAATATTACAAACGTCTGACAAAACTGAAAAATGTAAATTTCTAATTTCAACCAAACATGCTAGAAATGCTCCAATTGAGCTAATTAGCTTATTGTGAGAATATTACAAACGTCTGACAAAACTGAAAAATGTAAATTTCCAATTTCAACCAAACATGCTAGAAGTGCTCCAATTGAGCTAATTAGCTTATTGTGAGAATATTACAAACGTCTGACAAAACTGAAAAATGTAAATTTCTAATTTCAACCAAACATGCTAGAAATGCTCCAATTGAGCTAATTAGCTTATTGTGAGAATATTGCAATTGTCTGACAAAAGTGAAAATTGTACATTTCCAATTTCAACCAAACATGCTAGAAATGCTCCAATTGAGCTAATTAGCTTATTGTGAGAATATTGCAATTGTCTGACAAAAGTGAAAATTGTACATTTCCAATTTCAACCAAACATGCTAGAAATGCTCCAATTGAGCTAATTAGCTTATTGTGAGAATATTACAAACGTCTGACCAAACTGAAAAATGTAAATTTCCAATTTCAACCAAACATGCTAGAAATGCTCCAATTGAGCTAATTAGCTTATTGTGAGAATATTACAAACGTCTGACAAAACTGAAAAATGTAAATTTCCAATTTCAACCAAACATGCTAGGAATGCTCCAATTGAGCTAATTAGCTTATTGTGAGAATATTACAAACGTCTGACAAAACTGAAAAATGTAAATTTCCAATTTCAACCAAACATGCTAGAAATGCTCCAATTGAGCTAATTAGCTTATTGTGAGAATATTACAAACGTCTTACAAAACTGAAAAATGTAATTTTCCAATTTCAACCAAACATGCTAGAAATGCTCCAATTGAGCTAATTGGCTTATTGTGAGAATATTACAAACGTCTGACCAAACTGAAAAATGTAAATTTCCAATTTCAACCAAACATGCTAGAAATGCTCCAATTGAGCTAATTAGCTTATTGTGAGAATATTACAAAGGTCTGACAAAAGTGAAAAATGTAAATTTCCAATTTCAACCAAACATGCTAGAAATGCTCCAATTGAGCTAATTAGCTTATTGTGAGAATATTGCAATTGTCTGACAAAAGTGAAAAATGTTAATTTCCAATTTCAACCAAACATGCTAGAAATGCTCCAATTGAGCTAATTAGCTTATTGTGAGAATATTACAAACGTCTGACAAAACTGAAAAATGTAAATTTCCAATTTCAACCAAACATGCTAGAAATGCTCCAATTGAGCTAATTAGCTTATTGTGAGAATATTACAAACGTCTGACAAAACTGAAAAATGTAAATTTCTAATTTCAACCAAACATGCTAGAAATGCTCCAATTGAGCTAATTAGCTTATTGTGAGAATATTGCAATTGTCTGACAAAAGTGAAAAATGTAAATTTCCAATTTCAACCAAACATGCTAGAAATGCTCCAATTGAGCTAATTAGCTTATTGTGAGAATATTGCAATTGTCTGACAAAAGTGAAAAATGTAAATTTCCAATTTCAACCAAACATGCTAGAAATGCTCCAATTGAGCTAATTAGCTTATTGTGAGAATATTGCAATTGTCTGACAAAAGTGAAAAATGTAAATTTCCAATTTCAACCAAACATGCTAGAAATGCTCCAATTGAGCTAATTAGCTTATTGTGAGAATATTACAAACGTCTGACAAAACTGAAAAATGTAAATTTCTAATTTCAACCAAACATGCTAGAAATGCTCCAATTGAGCTAATTAGCTTATTGTGAGAATATTACAAACGTCTGACAAAACTGAAAAATGTAAATTTCCAATTTCAACCAAACATGCTAGAAGTGCTCCAATTGAGCTAATTAGCTTATTGTGAGAATATTACAAACGTCTGACAAAACTGAAAAATGTAAATTTCTAATTTCAACCAAACATGCTAGAAATGCTCCAATTGAGCTAATTAGCTTATTGTGAGAATATTGCAATTGTCTGACAAAAGTGAAAATTGTACATTTCCAATTTCAACCAAACATGCTAGAAATGCTCCAATTGAGCTAATTAGCTTATTGTGAGAATATTGCAATTGTCTGACAAAAGTGAAAAATGTAAATTTCCAATTTCAACCAAACATGCTAGAAATGCTCCAATTGAGCTAATTAGCTTATTGTGAGAATATTGCAATTGTCTGACAAAAGTGAAAAATGTAAATTTCCAATTTCAACCAAACATGCTAGAAATGCTCCAATTGAGCTAATTAGCTTATTGTGAGAATATTACAAACGTCTGACAAAACTGAAAAATGTAAATTTCTAATTTCAACTAAACATGCTAGAAATGCTCCAATTGAGCTAATTAGCTTATTGTGAGAATATTGCAATTGTCTGACATAAGTGAAAAATGTAAATTTCCAATTTCAACCAAACATGCTAGAAATGCTCCAATTGAGCTAATTAGCTTTTTGTGAGAATATTGCAAACGTCTGACAAAACTGAAAAATGTAAATTTCCAATTTCAACCAAACATGCTAGAAATGCTCCAATTGAGCTAATTAGCTTATTGTGAGAATATTACAAACGTCTGACAAAAGGGAAAAATGTAAATTTCCAATTTCAACCAAACATGCTAGAAATGCTCCAATTGAGCTAATTAGCTTATTGTGAGAATATTACAAACGTCTGACAAAACTGAAAAATGTAAATTTCCAATTTCAACCAAACATGCTAGAAATGCTCCAATTGAGCTAATTAGCTTATTGTGAGAATATTACAAACGTCTGACAAAACTGAAAAATGTAAATTTCTAATTTCAACTGAACATGCTAGAAATGCTCCAATTGAGCTAATTAGCTTATTGTGAGAATATTACAAACGTCTGACAAAAGTAAAAAATGTAAATTTCCAATTTCAACCAAACATGCTAGAAATGCTCCAATTGAGCTAATTAGCTTATTGTGAGAATATTGCAATTGTCTGACAAAAGTGAAAAATGTAAATTTCCAATTTCAACCAAACATGCTAGAAATGCTCCAATTGAGCTAATTAGCTTATTGTGAGAATATTGCAATTGTCTGACAAAATTGAAAAATGTTAATTTCAAATTTCAACCAAACATGCTAGAAATGCTCCAATTGAGCTAATTAGCTTATTGTGAGAATATTACAACCGTCTGACAAAACTGAAAAATGTAAATTTCCAATTTCAACCAAACATGCTAGAAATGCTCCAATTGAGCTAATTAGCTTATTGTGAGAATATTACAAACGTCTTACAAAACTGAAAAATGTAATTTTCCAATTTCAACCAAACATGCTAGAAATGCTCCAATTGAGCTAATTGGCTTATTGTGAGAATATTACAAACGTCTGACAAAACTGAAAAATGTAAATTTCCAATTTCAACCAAACATGCTAGAAATGCTCCAATTGAGCTAATTAGCTTATTGTGAGAATATTACAAACGTCTTACAAAACTGAAAAATGTAATTTTCCAATTTCAACCAAACATGCTAGAAATGCTCCAATTGAGCTAATTGGCTTATTGTGAGAATATTACAAACGTCTGACCAAACTGAAAAATGTAAATTTCCAATTTCAACCAAACATGCTAGAAATGCTCCAATTGAGCTAATTAGCTTATTGTGAGAATATTACAAAGGTCTGACAAAACTGAAAAATTTAAATTTCCAATTTCAACCAAACATGCTAGAAATGCTCCAATTGAGCTAATTAGCTTATTGTGAGAATATTACAAACGTCTGACAAAAGTGAAAAATGTAAATTTCTAATTTCAACTAAACATGCTAGAAATGCTCCAATTGAGCTAATTAGCTTATTGTGAGAATATTACAAAGGTCTGACAAAACTGAAAAATGTGAATTTCCAATTTCAACCAAACATGCTAGAAATGCTCCAATTGAGCTAATTAGCTTATTGTGAGAATATTACAAACGTCTGACAAAAGTGAAAAATGTAAGTTTCCAATTTCAACCAAACATGCTAGAAATGCTCCAATTGAGCTAATTAGCTTATTGTGAGAATATTACAAATGTCTGACAAAACTGAAAAATGTAAATTTCCAATTTCAACCAAACATGCTAGAAATGCTCCAATTGAGCTAATTAGCTTATTGTGAGAATATTACAAACGTCTGACCAAACTGAAAAATGTAAATTTCCAATTTCAACCAAACATGCTAGAAATGCTCCAATTGAGCTAATTAGCTTATTGTGAGAATATTACAAACGTCTGACAAAACTGAAAAATGTAAAATTCCAATTTCAACCAAACATGCTAGGAATGCTCCAATTGAGCTAATTAGCTTATTGTGAGAATATTACAAACGTCTGACAAAACTGAAAAATGTAAATTTCCAATTTCAACCAAACATGCTAGAAATGCTCCAATTGAGCTAATTAGCTTATTGTGAGAATATTACAAACGTCTTACAAAACTGAAAAATGTAATTTTCCAATTTCAACCAAACATGCTAGAAATGCTCCAATTGAGCTAATTGGCTTATTGTGAGAATATTACAAACGTCTGACCAAACTGAAAAATGTAAATTTCCAATTTCAACCAAACATGCTAGAAATGCTCCAATTGAGCTAATTAGCTTATTGTGAGAATATTACAAAGGTCTGACAAAAGTGAAAATGTAAATTTCCAATTTCAACCAAACATGCTAGAAATGCTCCAATTGAGCTAATTAGCTTATTGTGAGAATATTGCAATTGTCTGACAAAAGTGAAAAATGTTAATTTCCAATTTCAACCAAACATGCTAGAAATGCTCCAATTGAGCTAATTAGCTTATTGTGAGAATATTACAAACGTCTGACAAAACTGAAAAATGTAAATTTCCAATTTCAACCAAACATGCTAGAAATGCTCCAATTGAGCTAATTAGCTTATTGTGAGAATATTACAAACGTCTTACAAAACTGAAAAATGTAATTTTCCAATTTCAACCAAACATGCTAGAAATGCTCCAATTGAGCTAATTGGCTTATTGTGAGAATATTACAAACGTCTGACCAAACTGAAAAATGTAAATTTCCAATTTCAACCAAACATGCTAGAAATGCTCCAATTGAGCTAATTAGCTTATTGTGAGAATATTACAAAGGTCTGACAAAACTGAAAAATTTAAATTTCCAATTTCAACCAAACATGCTAGAAATGCTCCAATTGAGCTAATTAGCTTATTGTGAGAATATTACAAACGTCTGACAAAAGTGAAAAATGTAAATTTCTAATTTCAACTAAACATGCTAGAAATGCTCCAATTGAGCTAATTAGCTTATTGTGAGAATATTACAAAGGTCTGACAAAACTGAAAAATGTGAATTTCCAATTTCAACCAAACATGCTAGAAATGCTCCAATTGAGCTAATTAGCTTATTGTGAGAATATTACAAACGTCTGACAAAACTGAAAAATGTAAATTTCCAATTTCAACCAAACATGCTAGAAATGCTCCAATTGAGCTAATTAGCTTATTGTGAGAATATTACAAACGTCTGACAAAACTGAAAAATGTAAATTTCTAATTTCAACTAAACATGCTAGAAATGCTCCAATTGAGCTAATTAGCTTATTGTGAGAATATTACAAACGTCTGACAAAAGTGAAAAATGTAAATTTCCAATTTCAACCAAACATGCTAGAAATGCTCCAATTGAGCTAATTAGCTTATTGTGAGAATATTGCAATTGTCTGACAAAAGTGAAAAATGTAAATTTCCAATTTCAACCAAACATGCTAGAAATGCTCCAATTGAGCTAATTAGCTTATTGTGAGAATATTACAAACGTCTGACAAAAGTGAAAAATGTAAATTTCTAATTTCAACTAAACATGCTAGAAATGCTCCAATTGAGCTAATTAGCTTATTGTGAGAATATTGCA
The DNA here is from genome assembly GCF_963576615.1 of Watersipora subatra. Taxonomy (NCBI): domain Eukaryota; kingdom Metazoa; phylum Bryozoa; class Gymnolaemata; order Cheilostomatida; family Watersiporidae; genus Watersipora; species Watersipora subatra. The sequence goes on from NW_027045389.1 coordinate 140,477, forward strand.
ATTGTCTGACAAAAGTGAAAAATGTAAATTTCCAATTTCAACCAAACATGCTAGAAATGCTCCAATTGAGCTAATTAGCTTATTGTGAAAATATTGCAATTGTCTGACAAAAGTGAAAAATGTAAATTTCCAATTTCAACCAAACATGCTAGAAATGCTCCAATTGAGCTAATTAGCTTATTGTGAGAATATTACAAACGTCTGACAAAACTGAAAAATGTAAATTTCCAATTTCAACCAAACATGCTAGAAATGCTCCAATTGAGCTAATTAGCTTATTGTGAGAATATTACAAACGTCTTACAAAACTGAAAAATGTAATTTTCCAATTTCAACCAAACATGCTAGAAATGCTCCAATTGAGCTAATTAGCTTATTGTGAGAATATTACAAACGTCTGACAAAACTGAAAAATGTAAATTTCCAATTTCAACCAAACATGCTAGAAATGCTCAAATTGCGCAAATAAGCCTACTGTAAGAATTTTACAAACGTCTGACAAAACTGAAAAATGTAAATTTCTAATTTCAACCAAACATGCTAGAAATGCTCCAATTGAGCTAATTAGCTTATTGTGAGAATATTACAAACGTCTGACAAAACTGAAAAATGTAAATTTCCAATTTCAACCAAACATCCTAGAAGTGCTCCAATTGAGCTAATTAGCTTATTGTGAGAATATTACAAACGTCTGACAAAACTGAAAAATGTAAATTTCTAATTTCAACCAAACATGCTAGAAATGCTCCAATTGAGCTAATTAGCTTATTGTGAGAATATTGCAATTGTCTGACAAAAGTGAAAAATGTAAATTTCCAATTTCAACCAAACATGCTAGAAATGCTCCAATTGAGCTAATTAGCTTATTGTGAGAATATTGCAATTGTCTGACAAAAGTGAAAAATGTAAATTTCCAATTTCAACCAAACATGCTAGAAATGCTCCAATTGAGCTAATTAGCTTATTGTGAGAATATTGCAATTGTCTGACAAAAGTGAAAAATGTAAATTTCCAATTTCAACCAAACATGCTAGAAATGCTCCAATTGAGCTAATTAGCTTATTGTGAGAATATTACAAACGTCTGACAAAACTGAAAAATGTAAATTTCTAATTTCAACTAAACATGCTAGAAATGCTCCAATTGAGCTAATTAGCTTATTGTGAGAATATTGCAATTGTCTGACAAAAGTGAAAAATGTAAATTTCCAATTTCAACCAAACATGCTAGAAATGCTCCAATTGAGCTAATTAGCTTATTGTGAGAATATTACAAACGTCTGACAAAACTGAAAAATGTAAATTTCCAATTTCAACCAAACATGCTAGAAATGCTCCAATTGAGCTAATTAGCTTATTGTGAGAATATTACAAACGTCTGACAAAACTGAAAAATGTAAATTTATAATTTCAACTAAACATGCTAGAAATGCTCCAATTGAGCTAATTAGCTTATTGTGAGAATATTGCAATTGTCTGACAAAAGTGAAAAATGTAAATTTCCAATTTCAACCAAACATGCTAGAAATGCTCCAATTGAGCTAATTAGCTTTTTGTGAGAATATTGCAATTGGCTGACAAAAGTGAAAAATGTAAATTTCCAATTTCAACCAAACATGCTAGAAATGCTCCAATTGAGCTAATTAGCTTATTGTGAAAATATTACAAACGTCTGACAAAACTGAAAAATGTAAATTTCCAATTTCAACCAAACATGCTAGAAATGCTCCAATTGAGCTAATTAGCTTATTGTGAGAATATTACAAACGTCTGACAAAACTGAAAAATGTAAATTTCCAATTTCAACCAAACATGCTAGAAATGCTCCAATTGAGCTAATTAGCTTATTGTGAGAATATTACAAACGTCTGACAAAACTGAAAAATGTAAATTTCTAATTTCAACCAAACATGCTAGAAATGCTCCAATTGAGCTAATTAGCTTATTGTGAGAATATTACAAACGTCTGACAAAACTGAAAAATGTAAATTTCCAATTTCAACCAAACATGCTAGAAATGCTCCAATTGAGCTAATTAGCTTATTGTGAGAATATTACAAACGTCTGACAAAACTGAAAAATGTAAATTTCCAATTTCAACCAAACATGCTAGAAGTGCTCCAATTGAGCTAATTAGCTTATTGTGAGAATATTACAAACGTCTGACAAAACTGAAAAATGTAAATTTCCAATTTCAACCAAACATGCTAGAAATGCTCCAATTGAGCTAATTAGCTTATTGTGAGAATATTACAAACGTCTGACAAAACTGAAAAATGTAAATTTCTAATTTCAACTGAACATGCTAGAAATGCTCCAATTGAGCTAATTAGCTTATTGTGAGAATATTACAAACGTCTGACAAAAGTAAAAAATGTAAATTTCCAATTTCAACCAAACATGCTAGAAATGCTCCAATTGAGCTAATTAGCTTATTGTGAGAATATTGCAATTGTCTGACAAAAGTGAAAAATGTAAATTTCCAATTTCAACCAAACATGCTAGAAATGCTCCAATTGAGCTAATTAGCTTATTGTGAGAATATTGCAATTGTCTGACAAAATTGAAAAATGTTAATTTCAAATTTCAACCAAACATGCTAGAAATGCTCCAATTGAGCTAATTAGCTTATTGTGAGAATATTGCAATTGTCTGACATAAGTGAAAAATGTAAATTTCCAATTTCAACCAAACATGCTAGAAATGCTCCAATTGAGCTAATTAGCTTTTTGTGAGAATATTGCAAACGTCTGACAAAACTGAAAAATGTAAATTTCCAATTTCAACCAAACATGCTAGAAATGCTCCAATTGAGCTAATTAGCTTATTGTGAGAATATTACAAACGTCTGACAAAAGGGAAAAATGTAAATTTCCAATTTCAACCAAACATGCTAGAAATGCTCCAATTGAGCTAATTAGCTTATTGTGAGAATATTACAAACGTCTGACAAAACTGAAAAATGTAAATTTCCAATTTCAACCAAACATGCTAGAAATGCTCCAATTGAGCTAATTAGCTTATTGTGAGAATATTACAAACGTCTGACAAAACTGAAAAATGTAAATTTCTAATTTCAACTGAACATGCTAGAAATGCTCCAATTGAGCTAATTAGCTTATTGTGAGAATATTACAAACGTCTGACAAAAGTAAAAAATGTAAATTTCCAATTTCAACCAAACATGCTAGAAATGCTCCAATTGAGCTAATTAGCTTATTGTGAGAATATTGCAATTGTCTGACAAAAGTGAAAAATGTAAATTTCCAATTTCAACCAAACATGCTAGAAATGCTCCAATTGAGCTAATTAGCTTATTGTGAGAATATTGCAATTGTCTGACAAAATTGAAAAATGTTAATTTCAAATTTCAACCAAACATGCTAGAAATGCTCCAATTGAGCTAATTAGCTTATTGTGAGAATATTACAAACGTCTGACAAAACTGAAAAATGTAAATTTCCAATTTCAACCAAACATGCTAGAAATGCTCCAATTGAGCTAATTAGCTTATTGTGAGAATATTACAAACGTCTGACAAAACTGAAAAATGTAAATTTATAATTTCAACTAAACATGCTAGAAATGCTCCAATTGAGCTAATTAGCTTATTGTGAGAATATTGCAATTGTCTGACAAAAGTGAAAAATGTAAATTTCCAATTTCAACCAAACATGCTAGAAATGCTCCAATTGAGCTAATTAGCTTATTGTGAGAATATTGCAATTGTCTGACAAAAGTGAAAAATGTAAATTTCCAATTTCAACCAAACATGCTAGAAATGCTCCAATTGAGCTAATTAGCTTATTGTGAGAATATTGCAATTGTCTGACAAAAGTGAAAAATGTAAATTTCCAATTTCAACCAAACATGCTAGAAATGCTCCAATTGAGCTAATTAGCTTATTGTGAGAATATTACAAACGTCTGACAAAACTGAAAAATGTAAATTTCCAATTTCAACCAAACATGCTAGAAATGCTCCAATTGAGCTAATTAGCTTATTGTGAGAATATTACAAACGTCTGACAAAACTGAAAAATGTAAATTTATAATTTCAACTAAACATGCTAGAAATGCTCCAATTGAGCTAATTAGCTTATTGTGAGAATATTGCAATTGTCTGACAAAAGTGAAAAATGTAAATTTCCAATTTCAACCAAACATGCTAGAAATGCTCCAATTGAGCTAATTAGCTTTTTGTGAGAATATTGCAATTGTCTGACAAAAGTGAAAAATGTAAATTTCCAATTTCAACCAAACATGCTAGAAATGCTCCAATTGAGCTAATTAGCTTATTGTGAAAATATTACAAACGTCTGACAAAACTGAAAAATGTAAATTTCCAATTTCAACCAAACATGCTAGAAATGCTCCAATTGAGCTAATTAGCTTATTGTGAGAATATTACAAACGTCTGACAAAACTGAAAAATGTAAATTTCCAATTTCAACCAAACATGCTAGAAATGCTCCAATTGAGCTAATTAGCTTATTGTGAGAATATTACAAACGTCTGACAAAACTGAAAAATGTAAATTTCTAATTTCAACCAAACATGCTAGAAATGCTCCAATTGAGCTAATTAGCTTATTGTGAGAATATTACAAACGTCTGACAAAACTGAAAAATGTAAATTTCCAATTTCAACCAAACATGCTAGAAATGCTCCAATTGAGCTAATTAGCTTATTGTGAGAATATTACAAACGTCTGACAAAACTGAAAAATGTAAATTTCCAATTTCAACCAAACATGCTAGAAGTGCTCCAATTGAGCTAATTAGCTTATTGTGAGAATATTACAAACGTCTGACAAAACTGAAAAATGTAAATTTCCAATTTCAACCAAACATGCTAGAAATGCTCCAATTGAGCTAATTAGCTTATTGTGAGAATATTACAAACGTCTGACAAAACTGAAAAATGTAAATTTCTAATTTCAACTGAACATGCTAGAAATGCTCCAATTGAGCTAATTAGCTTATTGTGAGAATATTACAAACGTCTGACAAAAGTAAAAAATGTAAATTTCCAATTTCAACCAAACATGCTAGAAATGCTCCAATTGAGCTAATTAGCTTATTGTGAGAATATTGCAATTGTCTGACAAAAGTGAAAAATGTAAATTTCCAATTTCAACCAAACATGCTAGAAATGCTCCAATTGAGCTAATTAGCTTATTGTGAGAATATTGCAATTGTCTGACAAAATTGAAAAATGTTAATTTCAAATTTCAACCAAACATGCTAGAAATGCTCCAATTGAGCTAATTAGCTTATTGTGAGAATATTGCAATTGTCTGACATAAGTGAAAAATGTAAATTTCCAATTTCAACCAAACATGCTAGAAATGCTCCAATTGAGCTAATTAGCTTTTTGTGAGAATATTGCAAACGTCTGACAAAACTGAAAAATGTAAATTTCCAATTTCAACCAAACATGCTAGAAATGCTCCAATTGAGCTAATTAGCTTATTGTGAGAATATTACAAACGTCTGACAAAAGGGAAAAATGTAAATTTCCAATTTCAACCAAACATGCTAGAAATGCTCCAATTGAGCTAATTAGCTTATTGTGAGAATATTACAAACGTCTGACAAAACTGAAAAATGTAAATTTCCAATTTCAACCAAACATGCTAGAAATGCTCCAATTGAGCTAATTAGCTTATTGTGAGAATATTACAAACGTCTGACAAAACTGAAAAATGTAAATTTCTAATTTCAACTGAACATGCTAGAAATGCTCCAATTGAGCTAATTAGCTTATTGTGAGAATATTACAAACGTCTGACAAAAGTAAAAAATGTAAATTTCCAATTTCAACCAAACATGCTAGAAATGCTCCAATTGAGCTAATTAGCTTATTGTGAGAATATTGCAATTGTCTGACAAAAGTGAAAAATGTAAATTTCCAATTTCAACCAAACATGCTAGAAATGCTCCAATTGAGCTAATTAGCTTATTGTGAGAATATTGCAATTGTCTGACAAAATTGAAAAATGTTAATTTCAAATTTCAACCAAACATGCTAGAAATGCTCCAATTGAGCTAATTAGCTTATTGTGAGAATATTACAAACGTCTGACAAAACTGAAAAATGTAAATTTCCAATTTCAACCAAACATGCTAGAAATGCTCCAATTGAGCTAATTAGCTTATTGTGAGAATATTACAAACGTCTTACAAAACTGAAAAATGTAATTTTCCAATTTCAACCAAACATGCTAGAAATGCTCCAATTGAGCTAATTGGCTTATTGTGAGAATATTACAAACGTCTGACAAAACTGAAAAATGTAAATTTCCAATTTCAACCAAACATGCTAGAAATGCTCCAATTGAGCTAATTAGCTTATTGTGAGAATATTACAAACGTCTGACAAAACTGAAAAATGTAAATTTCCAATTTCAACCAAACATGCTAGAAATGCTCAAATTGCGCAAACAAGCCTACTGTAAGAATTTTACAAACGTCTGACAAAACTGAAAAATGTAAATTTCTAATTTCAACCAAACATGCTAGAAATGCTCCAATTGAGCTAATTAGCTTATTGTGAGAATATTACAAACGTCTGACAAAACTGAAAAATGTAAATTTCTAATTTCAACTGAACATGCTAGAAATGCTCCAATTGAGCTAATTAGCTTATTGTGAGAATATTACAAACGTCTGACAAAAGTAAAAAATGTAAATTTCCAATTTCAACCAAACATGCTAGAAATGCTCCAATTGAGCTAATTAGCTTATTGTGAGAATATTGCAATTGTCTGACAAAAGTGAAAAATGTAAATTTCCAATTTCAACCAAACATGCTAGAAATGCTCCAATTGAGCTAATTAGCTTATTGTGAGAATATTGCAATTGTCTGACAAAAGTGAAAAATGTTAATTTCCAATTTCAACCAAACATGCTAGAAATGCTCCAATTGAGCTAATTAGCTTATTGTGAGAATATTACAAACGTCTGACAAAACTGAAAAATGTAAATTTCCAATTTCAACCAAACATGCTAGAAGTGCTCCAATTGAGCTAATTAGCTTATTGTGAGAATATTGCAGTTGTCTGACAAAAGGGAAAAATGTAAATTTCCAATTTCAACCAAACATGCTAGAAATGCTCCAATTGAACTAATTAGCTTATTGTGAGAATATTGCAATTGTCTGACAAAAGTGAAAAATGTAAATTTCCAATTTCAACCAAACATGCTAGAAATGCTCCAATTGAGCTAATTAGCTTATTGTGAGAATATTGCAATTGTCTGACAAAAGTGAAAAATGTAAATTTCCAATTTCAACCAAACATGCTAGAAATGCTCCAATTGAGCTAATTAGCTTATTGTGAGAATATTACAAACGTCTGACAAAACTGAAAAATGTAAATTTCCAATTTCAACCAAACATGCTAGAAGTGCTCCAATTGAGCTAATTAGCTTATTGTGAGAATATTACAAACGTCTGACAAAACTGAAAAATGTAAATTTCCAATTTCAACCAAACATGCTAGAAATGCTCCAATTGAGCTAATTAGCTTATTGTGAGAATATCACAATAAGCTAATTAGCTTATTGTGAGAATATTGCAGTTGTCTGACAAAAGGGAAAAATGTAAATTTCCAATTTCAACCAAACATGCTAGAAATGCTCCAATTGAGCTAATTAGCTTATTGTGAGAATATTACAAACGTCTGACAAAAGTGAAAAATGTAAGTTTCCAATTTCAACCAAACATGCTAGAAATGCTCCAATTGAGCTAATTAGCTTATTGTGAGAATATTACAAATGTCTGACAAAACTGAAAAATGTAAATTTCCAATTTCAACCAAACATGCTAGAAATGCTCCAATTGAGCTAATTAGCTTATTGTGAGAATATTACAAACGTCTGACCAAACTGAAAAATGTAAATTTCCAATTTCAACCAAACATGCTAGAAATGCTCCAATTGAGCTAATTAGCTTATTGTGAGAATATTACAAACGTCTGACAAAACTGAAAAATGTAAAATTCCAATTTCAACCAAACATGCTAGGAATGCTCCAATTGAGCTAATTAGCTTATTGTGAGAATATTACAAACGTCTGACAAAACTGAAAAATGTAAATTTCCAATTTCAACCAAACATGCTAGAAATGCTCCAATTGAGCTAATTAGCTTATTGTGAGAATATTACAAACGTCTTACAAAACTGAAAAATGTAATTTTCCAATTTCAACCAAACATGCTAGAAATGCTCCAATTGAGCTAATTGGCTTATTGTGAGAATATTACAAACGTCTGACCAAACTGAAAAATGTAAATTTCCAATTTCAACCAAACATGCTAGAAATGCTCCAATTGAGCTAATTAGCTTATTGTGAGAATATTACAAAGGTCTGACAAAAGTGAAAATGTAAATTTCCAATTTCAACCAAACATGCTAGAAATGCTCCAATTGAGCTAATTAGCTTATTGTGAGAATATTGCAATTGTCTGACAAAAGTGAAAAATGTTAATTTCCAATTTCAACCAAACATGCTAGAAATGCTCCAATTGAGCTAATTAGCTTATTGTGAGAATATTACAAACGTCTGACAAAACTGAAAAATGTAAATTTCCAATTTCAACCAAACATGCTAGAAATGCTCCAATTGAGCTAATTAGCTTATTGTGAGAATATTACAAACGTCTTACAAAACTGAAAAATGTAATTTTCCAATTTCAACCAAACATGCTAGAAATGCTCCAATTGAGCTAATTGGCTTATTGTGAGAATATTACAAACGTCTGACCAAACTGAAAAATGTAAATTTCCAATTTCAACCAAACATGCTAGAAATGCTCCAATTGAGCTAATTAGCTTATTGTGAGAATATTACAAAGGTCTGACAAAACTGAAAAATTTAAATTTCCAATTTCAACCAAACATGCTAGAAATGCTCCAATTGAGCTAATTAGCTTATTGTGAGAATATTACAAACGTCTGACAAAAGTGAAAAATGTAAATTTCTAATTTCAACTAAACATGCTAGAAATGCTCCAATTGAGCTAATTAGCTTATTGTGAGAATATTACAAAGGTCTGACAAAACTGAAAAATGTGAATTTCCAATTTCAACCAAACATGCTAGAAATGCTCCAATTGAGCTAATTAGCTTATTGTGAGAATATTACAAACGTCTGACAAAAGTGAAAAATGTAAGTTTCCAATTTCAACCAAACATGCTAGAAATGCTCCAATTGAGCTAATTAGCTTATTGTGAGAATATTACAAATGTCTGACAAAACTGAAAAATGTAAATTTCCAATTTCAACCAAACATGCTAGAAATGCTCCAATTGAGCTAATTAGCTTATTGTGAGAATATTACAAACGTCTGACCAAACTGAAAAATGTAAATTTCCAATTTCAACCAAACATGCTAGAAATGCTCCAATTGAGCTAATTAGCTTATTGTGAGAATATTACAAACGTCTGACAAAACTGAAAAATGTAAAATTCCAATTTCAACCAAACATGCTAGGAATGCTCCAATTGAGCTAATTAGCTTATTGTGAGAATATTACAAACGTCTGACAAAACTGAAAAATGTAAATTTCCAATTTCAACCAAACATGCTAGAAATGCTCCAATTGAGCTAATTAGCTTATTGTGAGAATATTACAAACGTCTTACAAAACTGAAAAATGTAATTTTCCAATTTCAACCAAACATGCTAGAAATGCTCCAATTGAGCTAATTGGCTTATTGTGAGAATATTACAAACGTCTGACCAAACTGAAAAATGTAAATTTCCAATTTCAACCAAACATGCTAGAAATGCTCCAATTGAGCTAATTAGCTTATTGTGAGAATATTACAAAGGTCTGACAAAAGTGAAAATGTAAATTTCCAATTTCAACCAAACATGCTAGAAATGCTCCAATTGAGCTAATTAGCTTATTGTGAGAATATTGCAATTGTCTGACAAAAGTGAAAAATGTTAATTTCCAATTTCAACCAAACATGCTAGAAATGCTCCAATTGAGCTAATTAGCTTATTGTGAGAATATTACAAACGTCTGACAAAACTGAAAAATGTAAATTTCCAATTTCAACCAAACATGCTAGAAATGCTCCAATTGAGCTAATTAGCTTATTGTGAGAATATTACAAACGTCTTACAAAACTGAAAAATGTAATTTTCCAATTTCAACCAAACATGCTAGAAATGCTCCAATTGAGCTAATTGGCTTATTGTGAGAATATTACAAACGTCTGACCAAACTGAAAAATGTAAATTTCCAATTTCAACCAAACATGCTAGAAATGCTCCAATTGAGCTAATTAGCTTATTGTGAGAATATTACAAAGGTCTGACAAAACTGAAAAATTTAAATTTCCAATTTCAACCAAACATGCTAGAAATGCTCCAATTGAGCTAATTAGCTTATTGTGAGAATATTACAAACGTCTGACAAAAGTGAAAAATGTAAATTTCTAATTTCAACTAAACATGCTAGAAATGCTCCAATTGAGCTAATTAGCTTATTGTGAGAATATTACAAAGGTCTGACAAAACTGAAAAATGTGAATTTCCAATTTCAACCAAACATGCTAGAAATGCTCCAATTGAGCTAATTAGCTTATTGTGAGAATATTACAAACGTCTGACAAAACTGAAAAATGTAAATTTCCAATTTCAACCAAACATGCTAGAAATGCTCAAATTGCGCAAATAAGCCTACTGTAAGAATTTTACAAACGTCTGACAAAACTGAAAAATGTAAATTTCTAATTTCAACCAAACATGCTAGAAATGCTCCAATTGAGCTAATTAGCTTATTGTGAGAATATTACAAACGTCTGACAAAACTGAAAAATGTAAATTTCCAATTTCAACCAAACATCCTAGAAGTGCTCCAATTGAGCTAATTAGCTTATTGTGAGAATATTACAAACGTCTGACAAAACTGAAAAATGTAAATTTCTAATTTCAACCAAACATGCTAGAAATGCTCCAATTGAGCTAATTAGCTTATTGTGAGAATATTGCAATTGTCTGACAAAAGTGAAAAATGTAAATTTCCAATTTCAACCAAACATGCTAGAAATGCTCCAATTGAGCTAATTAGCTTATTGTGAGAATATTGCAATTGTCTGACAAAAGTGAAAAATGTAAATTTCCAATTTCAACCAAACATGCTAGAAATGCTCCAATTGAGCTAATTAGCTTATTGTGAGAATATTGCAATTGTCTGACAAAAGTGAAAAATGTAAATTTCCAATTTCAACCAAACATGCTAGAAATGCTCCAATTGAGCTAATTAGCTTATTGTGAGAATATTACAAACGTCTGACAAAACTGAAAAATGTAAATTTCTAATTTCAACTAAACATGCTAGAAATGCTCCAATTGAGCTAATTAGCTTATTGTGAGAATATTGCAATTGTCTGACAAAAGTGAAAAATGTAAATTTCCAATTTCAACCAAACATGCTAGAAATGCTCCAATTGAGCTAATTAGCTTATTGTGAGAATATTACAAACGTCTGACAAAACTGAAAAATGTAAATTTCCAATTTCAACCAAACATGCTAGAAATGCTCCAATTGAGCTAATTAGCTTATTGTGAGAATATTACAAACGTCTGACAAAACTGAAAAATGTAAATTTATAATTTCAACTAAACATGCTAGAAATGCTCCAATTGAGCTAATTAGCTTATTGTGAGAATATTGCAATTGTCTGACAAAAGTGAAAAATGTAAATTTCCAATTTCAACCAAACATGCTAGAAATGCTCCAATTGAGCTAATTAGCTTTTTGTGAGAATATTGCAATTGTCTGACAAAAGTGAAAAATGTAAATTTCCAATTTCAACCAAACATGCTAGAAATGCTCCAATTGAGCTAATTAGCTTATTGTGAAAATATTACAAACGTCTGACAAAACTGAAAAATGTAAATTTCCAATTTCAACCAAACATGCTAGAAATGCTCCAATTGAGCTAATTAGCTTATTGTGAGAATATTACAAACGTCTGACAAAACTGAAAAATGTAAATTTCCAATTTCAACCAAACATGCTAGAAATGCTCCAATTGAGCTAATTAGCTTATTGTGAGAATATTACAAACGTCTGACAAAACTGAAAAATGTAAATTTCTAATTTCAACCAAACATGCTAGAAATGCTCCAATTGAGCTAATTAGCTTATTGTGAGAATATTACAAACGTCTGACAAAACTGAAAAATGTAAATTTCCAATTTCAACCAAACATGCTAGAAATGCTCCAATTGAGCTAATTAGCTTATTGTGAGAATATTACAAACGTCTGACAAAACTGAAAAATGTAAATTTCCAATTTCAACCAAACATGCTAGAAGTGCTCCAATTGAGCTAATTAGCTTATTGTGAGAATATTACAAACGTCTGACAAAAGTGAAAAATGTAAATTTCTAATTTCAACCAAACATGCTAGAAATGCTCCAATTGAGCTAATTAGCTTATTGTGAGAATATTGCAATTGTCTGACAAAAGTGAAAAATGTGAATTTCCAATTTCAACCAAACATGCTAGAAATGCTCCAATTGAGCCAATTAGCTTATTGTGAGAATATTGCAATTGTCTGACAAAAGTGAAAAATGTAAATTTCCAATTTCAACCAAACATGCTAGAAATGCTCCAATTGAGCTAATTAGCTTATTGTGAGAATATTACAAACGTCTGACCAAACTGAAAAATGTAAATTTCCAATTTCAACCAAACATGCTAGAAATGCTCCAATTGAGCTAATTAGCTTATTGTGAGAATATTACAAACGTCTGACAAAACTGAAAAATGTAAAATTCCAATTTCAACCAAACATGCTAGGAATGCTCCAATTGAGCTAATTAGCTTATTGTGAGAATATTACAAACGTCTGACAAAACTGAAAAATGTAAATTTCCAATTTCAACCAAACATGCTAGAAATGCTCCAATTGAGCTAATTAGCTTATTGTGAGAATATTACAAACGTCTTACAAAACTGAAAAATGTAATTTTCCAATTTCAACCAAACATGCTAGAAATGCTCCAATTGAGCTAATTGGCTTATTGTGAGAATATTACAAACGTCTGACCAAACTGAAAAATGTAAATTTCCAATTTCAACCAAACATGCTAGAAATGCTCCAATTGAGCTAATTAGCTTATTGTGAGAATATTACAAAGGTCTGACAAAAGTGAAAATGTAAATTTCCAATTTCAACCAAACATGCTAGAAATGCTCCAATTGAGCTAATTAGCTTATTGTGAGAATATTGCAATTGTCTGACAAAAGTGAAAAATGTTAATTTCCAATTTCAACCAAACATGCTAGAAATGCTCCAATTGAGCTAATTAGCTTATTGTGAGAATATTACAAACGTCTGACAAAACTGAAAAATGTAAATTTCCAATTTCAACCAAACATGCTAGAAATGCTCCAATTGAGCTAATTAGCTTATTGTGAGAATATTACAAACGTCTTACAAAACTGAAAAATGTAATTTTCCAATTTCAACCAAACATGCTAGAAATGCTCCAATTGAGCTAATTGGCTTATTGTGAGAATATTACAAACGTCTGACCAAACTGAAAAATGTAAATTTCCAATTTCAACCAAACATGCTAGAAATGCTCCAATTGAGCTAATTAGCTTATTGTGAGAATATTACAAAGGTCTGACAAAACTGAAAAATTTAAATTTCCAATTTCAACCAAACATGCTAGAAATGCTCCAATTGAGCTAATTAGCTTATTGTGAGAATATTACAAACGTCTGACAAAAGTGAAAAATGTAAATTTCTAATTTCAACTAAACATGCTAGAAATGCTCCAATTGAGCTAATTAGCTTATTGTGAGAATATTACAAAGGTCTGACAAAACTGAAAAATGTGAATTTCCAATTTCAACCAAACATGCTAGAAATGCTCCAATTGAGCTAATTAGCTTATTGTGAGAATATTACAAACGTCTGACAAAAGTGAAAAATGTAAGTTTCCAATTTCAACCAAACATGCTAGAAATGCTCCAATTGAGCTAATTAGCTTATTGTGAGAATATTACAAATGTCTGACAAAACTGAAAAATGTAAATTTCCAATTTCAACCAAACATGCTAGAAATGCTCCAATTGAGCTAATTAGCTTATTGTGAGAATATTACAAACGTCTGACCAAACTGAAAAATGTAAATTTCCAATTTCAACCAAACATGCTAGAAATGCTCCAATTGAGCTAATTAGCTTATTGTGAGAATATTACAAACGTCTGACAAAACTGAAAAATGTAAAATTCCAATTTCAACCAAACATGCTAGGAATGCTCCAATTGAGCTAATTAGCTTATTGTGAGAATATTACAAACGTCTGACAAAACTGAAAAATGTAAATTTCCAATTTCAACCAAACATGCTAGAAATGCTCCAATTGAGCTAATTAGCTTATTGTGAGAATATTACAAACGTCTTACAAAACTGAAAAATGTAATTTTCCAATTTCAACCAAACATGCTAGAAATGCTCCAATTGAGCTAATTGGCTTATTGTGAGAATATTACAAACGTCTGACCAAACTGAAAAATGTAAATTTCCAATTTCAACCAAACATGCTAGAAATGCTCCAATTGAGCTAATTAGCTTATTGTGAGAATATTACAAAGGTCTGACAAAAGTGAAAATGTAAATTTCCAATTTCAACCAAACATGCTAGAAATGCTCCAATTGAGCTAATTAGCTTATTGTGAGAATATTGCAATTGTCTGACAAAAGTGAAAAATGTTAATTTCCAATTTCAACCAAACATGCTAGAAATGCTCCAATTGAGCTAATTAGCTTATTGTGAGAATATTACAAACGTCTGACAAAACTGAAAAATGTAAATTTCCAATTTCAACCAAACATGCTAGAAATGCTCCAATTGAGCTAATTAGCTTATTGTGAGAATATTACAAACGTCTTACAAAACTGAAAAATGTAATTTTCCAATTTCAACCAAACATGCTAGAAATGCTCCAATTGAGCTAATTGGCTTATTGTGAGAATATTACAAACGTCTGACCAAACTGAAAAATGTAAATTTCCAATTTCAACCAAACATGCTAGAAATGCTCCAATTGAGCTAATTAGCTTATTGTGAGAATATTACAAAGGTCTGACAAAACTGAAAAATTTAAATTTCCAATTTCAACCAAACATGCTAGAAATGCTCCAATTGAGCTAATTAGCTTATTGTGAGAATATTACAAACGTCTGACAAAAGTGAAAAATGTAAATTTCTAATTTCAACTAAACATGCTAGAAATGCTCCAATTGAGCTAATTAGCTTATTGTGAGAATATTACAAAGGTCTGACAAAACTGAAAAATGTGAATTTCCAATTTCAACCAAACATGCTAGAAATGCTCCAATTGAGCTAATTAGCTTATTGTGAGAATATTACAAACGTCTGACAAAACTGAAAAATGTAAATTTCCAATTTCAACCAAACATGCTAGAAATGCTCAAATTGCGCAAATAAGCCTACTGTAAGAATTTTACAAACGTCTGACAAAACTGAAAAATGTAAATTTCTAATTTCAACCAAACATGCTAGAAATGCTCCAATTGAGCTAATTAGCTTATTGTGAGAATATTACAAACGTCTGACAAAACTGAAAAATGTAAATTTCCAATTTCAACCAAACATCCTAGA
Organism: Watersipora subatra; assembly: GCF_963576615.1. Taxonomy (NCBI): domain Eukaryota; kingdom Metazoa; phylum Bryozoa; class Gymnolaemata; order Cheilostomatida; family Watersiporidae; genus Watersipora; species Watersipora subatra. The sequence goes on from NW_027045389.1 coordinate 156,143, forward strand.
AGTGCTCCAATTGAGCTAATTAGCTTATTGTGAGAATATTACAAACGTCTGACAAAACTGAAAAATGTAAATTTCTAATTTCAACCAAACATGCTAGAAATGCTCCAATTGAGCTAATTAGCTTATTGTGAGAATATTGCAATTGTCTGACAAAAGTGAAAAATGTAAATTTCCAATTTCAACCAAACATGCTAGAAATGCTCCAATTGAGCTAATTAGCTTATTGTGAGAATATTGCAATTGTCTGACAAAAGTGAAAAATGTAAATTTCCAATTTCAACCAAACATGCTAGAAATGCTCCAATTGAGCTAATTAGCTTATTGTGAGAATATTGCAATTGTCTGACAAAAGTGAAAAATGTAAATTTCCAATTTCAACCAAACATGCTAGAAATGCTCCAATTGAGCTAATTAGCTTATTGTGAGAATATTACAAACGTCTGACAAAACTGAAAAATGTAAATTTCTAATTTCAACTAAACATGCTAGAAATGCTCCAATTGAGCTAATTAGCTTATTGTGAGAATATTGCAATTGTCTGACAAAAGTGAAAAATGTAAATTTCCAATTTCAACCAAACATGCTAGAAATGCTCCAATTGAGCTAATTAGCTTATTGTGAGAATATTACAAACGTCTGACAAAACTGAAAAATGTAAATTTCCAATTTCAACCAAACATGCTAGAAATGCTCCAATTGAGCTAATTAGCTTATTGTGAGAATATTACAAACGTCTGACAAAACTGAAAAATGTAAATTTATAATTTCAACTAAACATGCTAGAAATGCTCCAATTGAGCTAATTAGCTTATTGTGAGAATATTGCAATTGTCTGACAAAAGTGAAAAATGTAAATTTCCAATTTCAACCAAACATGCTAGAAATGCTCCAATTGAGCTAATTAGCTTTTTGTGAGAATATTGCAATTGTCTGACAAAAGTGAAAAATGTAAATTTCCAATTTCAACCAAACATGCTAGAAATGCTCCAATTGAGCTAATTAGCTTATTGTGAAAATATTACAAACGTCTGACAAAACTGAAAAATGTAAATTTCCAATTTCAACCAAACATGCTAGAAATGCTCCAATTGAGCTAATTAGCTTATTGTGAGAATATTACAAACGTCTGACAAAACTGAAAAATGTAAATTTCCAATTTCAACCAAACATGCTAGAAATGCTCCAATTGAGCTAATTAGCTTATTGTGAGAATATTACAAACGTCTGACAAAACTGAAAAATGTAAATTTCTAATTTCAACCAAACATGCTAGAAATGCTCCAATTGAGCTAATTAGCTTATTGTGAGAATATTACAAACGTCTGACAAAACTGAAAAATGTAAATTTCCAATTTCAACCAAACATGCTAGAAATGCTCCAATTGAGCTAATTAGCTTATTGTGAGAATATTACAAACGTCTGACAAAACTGAAAAATGTAAATTTCCAATTTCAACCAAACATGCTAGAAGTGCTCCAATTGAGCTAATTAGCTTATTGTGAGAATATTACAAACGTCTGACAAAAGTGAAAAATGTAAATTTCTAATTTCAACCAAACATGCTAGAAATGCTCCAATTGAGCTAATTAGCTTATTGTGAGAATATTGCAATTGTCTGACAAAAGTGAAAAATGTGAATTTCCAATTTCAACCAAACATGCTAGAAATGCTCCAATTGAGCCAATTAGCTTATTGTGAGAATATTGCAATTGTCTGACAAAAGTGAAAAATGTAAATTTCCAATTTCAACCAAACATGCTAGAAATGCTCCAATTGAGCTAATTAGCTTATTGTGAGAATATTGCAATTGTCTGACAAAAGTGAAAAATGTAAATTTCCAATTTCAACCAAACATGCTAGAAATGCTCCAATTGAGCTAATTAGCTTATTGTGAGAATATTACAAACGTCTGACAAAACTGAAAAATGTAAATTTCCAATTTCAACTAAACATGCTAGAAATGCTCCAATTGAGCTAATTAGCTTATTGTGAGAATATTGCAATTGTCTGACAAAAGTGAAAAATGTAAATTTCCAATTTCAACCAAACATGCTAGAAATGCTCCAATTGAGCTAATTAGCTTATTGTGAGAATATTACAAACGTCTGACAAAACTGAAAAATGTAAATTTCCAATTTCAACCAAACATGCTAGAAATGCTCCAATTGAGCTAATTAGCTTATTGTGAGAATATTGCAATTGTCTGACAAAAGTGAAAAATGTAAATTTCCAATTTGAACCAAACATGCTAGAAATGCTCCAATTGAGCTAATTAGCTTTTTGTGAGAATATTGCAATTGTCTGACAAAAGTGAAAAATGTAAATTTCCAATTTCAACCAAACATGCTAGAAATGCTCCAATTGAGCTAATTAGCTTATTGTGAGAATATTACAAACGTCTGACAAAACTGAAAAATGTAAATTTCCAATTTCAACCAAACATGCTAGAAATGCTCCAATTGAGCTAATTAGCTTATTGTGAGAATATTACAAACGTCTGACAAAACTGAAAAATGTAAATTTCCAATTTCAACCAAACATGCTAGAAATGCTCCAATTGAGCTAATTAGCTTATTGTGAGAATATTACAAACGTCTGACAAAACTGAAAAATGTAAATTTCTAATTTCAACCAAACATGCTAGAAATGCTCCAATTGAGCTAATTAGCTTATTGTGAGAATATTGCAATTGTCTGACATAAGTGAAAAATGTAAATTTCCAATTTCAACCAAACATGCTAGAAATGCTCCAATTGAGCTAATTAGCTTTTTGTGAGAATATTGCAATTGTCTGACAAAAGTGAAAAATGTAAATTTCCAATTTCAACCAAACATGCTAGAAATGCTCCAATTGAGCTAATTAGCTTATTGTGAGAATATTACAAACGTCTGACAAAACTGAAAAATGTAATTTTCCAATTTCAACCAAACATGCTAGAAATGCTCCAATTGAGCTAATTGTCTTATTGTGAGAATATTACAAACGTCTGACAAAAGGGAAAAATGTAAATTTCCAATTTCAACCAAACATGCTAGAAATGCTCCAATTGAGCTAATTAGCTTATTGTGAGAATATTACAAACGTCTGACAAAACTGAAAAATGTAAATTTCCAATTTCAACCAAACATGCTAGAAATGCTCCAATTGAGCTAATTAGCTTATTGTGAGAATATTACAAACGTCTGACAAAACTGAAAAATGTAAATTTCCAATTTCAACCAAACATGCTAGAAATGCTCCAATTGAGCTAATTAGCTTATTGTGAGAATATTACAAACGTCTGACAAAACTGAAAAATGTAAATTTCTAATTTCAACTGAACATGCTAGAAATTCTCCAATTGAGCTAATTAGCTTATTGTGAGAATATTACAAACGTCTGACAAAAGTAAAAAATGTAAATTTCCAATTTCAACCAAACATGCTAGAAATGCTCCAATTGAGCTAATTAGCTTATTGTGAGAATATTACAAACGTCTGACAAAACTGAAAAATGTAAATTTCCAATTTCAACCAAACATGCTAGAAATGCTCCAATTGAGCTAATTAGCTTATTGTGAGAATATTACAAACGTCTTACAAAACTGAAAAATGTAATTTTCCAATTTCAACCAAACATGCTAGAAATGCTCCAATTGAGCTAATTGGCTTATTGTGAGAATATTACAAACGTCTGACCAAACTGAAAAATGTAAATTTCCAATTTCAACCAAACATGCTAGAAATGCTCCAATTGAGCTAATTAGCTTATTGTGAGAATATTACAAAGGTCTGACAAAAGTGAAAATGTAAATTTCCAATTTCAACCAAACATGCTAGAAATGCTCCAATTGAGCTAATTAGCTTATTGTGAGAATATTGCAATTGTCTGACAAAAGTGAAAAATGTTAATTTCCAATTTCAACCAAACATGCTAGAAATGCTCCAATTGAGCTAATTAGCTTATTGTGAGAATATTACAAACGTCTGACAAAAGCGAAAAATGTAAATTTCCAATTTCAACCAAACATGCTAGAAATGCTCCAATTGAGCTAATTAGCTTATTGTGAGAATATTACAAACGTCTTACAAAACTGAAAAATGTAATTTTCCAATTTCAACCAAACATGCTAGAAATGCTCCAATTGAGCTAATTGGCTTATTGTGAGAATATTACAAACGTCTGACCAAACTGAAAAATGTAAATTTCCAATTTCAACCAAACATGCTAGAAATGCTCCAATTGAGCTAATTAGCTTATTGTGAGAATATTACAAAGGTCTGACAAAACTGAAAAATTTAAATTTCCAATTTCAACCAAACATGCTAGAAATGCTCCAATTGAGCTAATTAGCTTATTGTGAGAATATTACAAACGTCTGACAAAAGTGAAAAATGTAAATTTCTAATTTCAACTAAACATGCTAGAAATGCTCCAATTGAGCTAATTAGCTTATTGTGAGAATATTACAAAGGTCTGACAAAACTGAAAAATGTGAATTTCCAATTTCAACCATACATGCTAGAAATGCTCCAATTGAGCTAATTAGCTTATTGTGAGAATATTACAAACGTCTGACAAAAGTGAAAAATGTAAGTTTCCAATTTCAACCAAACATGCTAGAAATGCTCCAATTGAGCTAATTAGCTTATTGTGAGAATATTACAAATGTCTGACAAAACTGAAAAATGTAAATTTCCAATTTCAACCAAACATGCTAGAAATGCTCCAATTGAGCTAATTAGCTTATTGTGAGAATATTACAAACGTCTGACCAAACTGAAAAATGTAAATTTCCAATTTCAACCAAACATGCTAGAAATGCTCCAATTGAGCTAATTAGCTTATTGTGAGAATATTACAAACGTCTGACAAAACTGAAAAATGTAAAATTCCAATTTCAACCAAACATGCTAGGAATGCTCCAATTGAGCTAATTAGCTTATTGTGAGAATATTACAAACGTCTGACAAAACTGAAAAATGTAAATTTCCAATTTCAACCAAACATGCTAGAAATGCTCCAATTGAGCTAATTAGCTTATTGTGAGAATATTACAAACGTCTTACAAAACTGAAAAATGTAATTTTCCAATTTCAACCAAACATGCTAGAAATGCTCCAATTGAGCTAATTGGCTTATTGTGAGAATATTACAAACGTCTGACCAAACTGAAAAATGTAAATTTCCAATTTCAACCAAACATGCTAGAAATGCTCCAATTGAGCTAATTAGCTTATTGTGAGAATATTACAAAGGTCTGACAAAAGTGAAAATGTAAATTTCCAATTTCAACCAAACATGCTAGAAATGCTCCAATTGAGCTAATTAGCTTATTGTGAGAATATTGCAATTGTCTGACAAAAGTGAAAAATGTTAATTTCCAATTTCAACCAAACATGCTAGAAATGCTCCAATTGAGCTAATTAGCTTATTGTGAGAATATTACAAACGTCTGACAAAACTGAAAAATGTAAATTTCCAATTTCAACCAAACATGCTAGAAATGCTCCAATTGAGCTAATTAGCTTATTGTGAGAATATTACAAACGTCTTACAAAACTGAAAAATGTAATTTTCCAATTTCAACCAAACATGCTAGAAATGCTCCAATTGAGCTAATTGGCTTATTGTGAGAATATTACAAACGTCTGACCAAACTGAAAAATGTAAATTTCCAATTTCAACCAAACATGCTAGAAATGCTCCAATTGAGCTAATTAGCTTATTGTGAGAATATTACAAAGGTCTGACAAAACTGAAAAATTTAAATTTCCAATTTCAACCAAACATGCTAGAAATGCTCCAATTGAGCTAATTAGCTTATTGTGAGAATATTACAAACGTCTGACAAAAGTGAAAAATGTAAATTTCTAATTTCAACTAAACATGCTAGAAATGCTCCAATTGAGCTAATTAGCTTATTGTGAGAATATTACAAAGGTCTGACAAAACTGAAAAATGTGAATTTCCAATTTCAACCAAACATGCTAGAAATGCTCCAATTGAGCTAATTAGCTTATTGTGAGAATATTACAAACGTCTGACAAAACTGAAAAATGTAAATTTCCAATTTCAACCAAACATGCTAGAAATGCTCCAATTGAGCTAATTAGCTTATTGTGAGAATATTACAAACGTCTGACAAAACTGAAAAATGTAAATTTCTAATTTCAACTAAACATGCTAGAAATGCTCCAATTGAGCTAATTAGCTTATTGTGAGAATATTACAAACGTCTGACAAAAGTGAAAAATGTAAATTTCCAATTTCAACCAAACATGCTAGAAATGCTCCAATTGAGCTAATTAGCTTATTGTGAGAATATTGCAATTGTCTGACAAAAGTGAAAAATGTAAATTTCCAATTTCAACCAAACATGCTAGAAATGCTCCAATTGAGCTAATTAGCTTATTGTGAGAATATTACAAACGTCTGACAAAAGTGAAAAATGTAAATTTCTAATTTCAACTAAACATGCTAGAAATGCTCCAATTGAGCTAATTAGCTTATTGTGAGAATATTGCAATTGTCTGACAAAAGTGAAAAATGTAAATTTCCAATTTCAACCAAACATGCTAGAAATGCTCCAATTGAGCTAATTAGCTTATTGTGAGAATATTGCAATTGTCTGACAAAAGTGAAAAATGTAAATTTCCAATTTCAACCAAACATGCTAGAAATGCTCCAATTGAGCTAATTAGCTTATTGTGAGAATATTACAAACGTCTGACAAAACTGAAAAATGTAAATTTCCAATTTCAACCAAACATGCTAGAAATGCTCCAATTGAGCTAATTAGCTTATTGTGAGAATATTACAAACGTCTTACAAAACTGAAAAATGTAATTTTCCAATTTCAACCAAACATGCTAGAAATGCTCCAATTGAGCTAATTGGCTTATTGTGAGAATATTACAAACGTCTGACAAAACTGAAAAATGTAAATTTCCAATTTCAACCAAACATGCTAGAAATGCTCCAATTGAGCTAATTAGCTTATTGTGAGAATATTACAAACGTCTGACAAAACTGAAAAATGTAAATTTCTAATTTCAACTAAACATGCTAGAAATGCTCCAATTGAGCTAATTAGCTTATTGTGAGAATATTGCAATTGTCTGACAAAAGTGAAAAATGTAAATTTCCAATTTCAACCAAACATGCTAGAAATGCTCCAATTGAGCTAATTAGCTTTTTGTGAGAATATTGCAATTGTCTGACAAAAGTGAAAAATGTAAATTTCCAATTTCAACCAAACATGCTAGAAATGCTCCAATTGAGCTAATTAGCTTATTGTGAAAATATTACAAACGTCTGACAAAACTGAAAAATGTAAATTTCCAATTTCAACCAAACATGCTAGAAATGCTCCAATTGAGCTAATTAGCTTATTGTGAGAATATTACAAACGTCTGACAAAACTGAAAAATGTAAATTTCCAATTTCAACCAAACATGCTAGAAATGCTCCAATTGAGCTAATTAGCTTATTGTGAGAATATTACAAACGTCTGACAAAACTGAAAAATGTAAATTTCCAATTTCAACCAAACATGCTAGAAATGCTCCAATTGAGCTAATTAGCTTATTGTGAGAATATTACAAACGTCTGACAAAACTGAAAAATGTAAATTTCCAATTTCAACCAAACATGCTAGAAGTGCTCCAATTGAGCTAATTAGCTTATTGTGAGAATATTACAAACGTCTGACAAAAGTGAAAAATGTAAATTTCTAATTTCAACCAAACATGCTAGAAATGCTCCAATTGAGCTAATTAGCTTATTGTGAGAATATTACAAACGTCTGACAAAACTGAAAAATGTAAATTTCCAATTTCAACCAAACATGCTAGAAGTGCTCCAATTGAGCTAATTAGCTTATTGTGAGAATATTACAAACGTCTGACAAAAGTGAAAAATGTAAATTTCTAATTTCAACCAAACATGCTAGAAATGCTCCAATTGAGCTAATTAGCTTATTGTGAGAATATTGCAATTGTCTGACAAAAGTGAAAAATGTGAATTTCCAATTTCAACCAAACATGCTAGAAATGCTCCAATTGAGCCAATTAGCTTATTGTGAGAATATTGCAATTGTCTGACAAAAGTGAAAAATGTAAATTTCCAATTTCAACCAAACATGCTAGAAATGCTCCAATTGAGCTAATTAGCTTATTGTGAGAATATTGCAATTGTCTGACAAAAGTGAAAAATGTAAATTTCCAATTTCAACCAAACATGCTAGAAATGCTCCAATTGAGCTAATTAGCTTATTGTGAGAATATTACAAACGTCTGACAAAACTGAAAAATGTAAATTTCCAATTTCAACTAAACATGCTAGAAATGCTCCAATTGAGCTAATTAGCTTATTGTGAGAATATTGCAATTGTCTGACAAAAGTGAAAAATGTAAATTTCCAATTTCAACCAAACATGCTAGAAATGCTCCAATTGAGCTAATTAGCTTATTGTGAGAATATTACAAACGTCTGACAAAACTGAAAAATGTAAATTTCCAATTTCAACCAAACATGCTAGAAATGCTCCAATTGAGCTAATTAGCTTATTGTGAGAATATTACAAACGTCTGACAAAACTGAAAAATGTAAATTTCTAATTTCAACTAAACATGCTAGAAATGCTCCAATTGAGCTAATTAGCTTATTGTGAGAATATTGCAATTGTCTGACAAAAGTGAAAAATGTAAATTTCCAATTTGAACCAAACATGCTAGAAATGCTCCAATTGAGCTAATTAGCTTTTTGTGAGAATATTGCAATTGTCTGACAAAAGTGAAAAATGTAAATTTCCAATTTCAACCAAACATGCTAGAAATGCTCCAATTGAGCTAATTAGCTTATTGTGAGAATATTACAAACGTCTGACAAAACTGAAAAATGTAAATTTCCAATTTCAACCAAACATGCTAGAAATGCTCCAATTGAGCTAATTAGCTTATTGTGAGAATATTACAAACGTCTGACAAAACTGAAAAATGTAAATTTCCAATTTCAACCAAACATGCTAGAAATGCTCCAATTGAGCTAATTAGCTTATTGTGAGAATATTACAAACGTCTGACAAAACTGAAAAATGTAAATTTCTAATTTCAACCAAACATGCTAGAAATGCTCCAATTGAGCTAATTAGCTTATTGTGAGAATATTGCAATTGTCTGACATAAGTGAAAAATGTAAATTTCCAATTTCAACCAAACATGCTAGAAATGCTCCAATTGAGCTAATTAGCTTTTTGTGAGAATATTGCAATTGTCTGACAAAAGTGAAAAATGTAAATTTCCAATTTCAACCAAACATGCTAGAAATGCTCCAATTGAGCTAATTAGCTTATTGTGAGAATATTACAAACGTCTTACAAAACTGAAAAATGTAATTTTCCAATTTCAACCAAACATGCTAGAAATGCTCCAATTGAGCTAATTGTCTTATTGTGAGAATATTACAAACGTCTGACAAAAGGGAAAAATGTAAATTTCCAATTTCAACCAAACATGCTAGAAATGCTCCAATTGAGCTAATTAGCTTATTGTGAGAATATTACAAACGTCTGACAAAACTGAAAAATGTAAATTTCCAATTTCAACTAAACATGCTAGAAATGCTCCAATTGAGCTAATTAGCTTATTGTGAGAATATTACAAACGTCTGACAAAACTGAAAAATGTAAATTTCCAATTTCAACCAAACATGCTAGAAATGCTCCAATTGAGCTAATTAGCTTATTGTGAGAATATTACAAACGTCTGACAAAACTGAAAAATGTAAATTTCTAATTTCAACTGAACATGCTAGAAATTCTCCAATTGAGCTAATTAGCTTATTGTGAGAATATTACAAACGTCTGACAAAAGTAAAAAATGTAAATTTCCAATTTCAACCAAACATGCTAGAAATGCTCCAATTGAGCTAATTAGCTTATTGTGAGAATATTGCAATTGTCTGACAAAAGTTAAAAATGTAAATTTCCAATTTCAACCAAACATGCTAGAAATGCTCCAATTGAGCTAATTAGCTTATTGTGAGAATATTACAAACGTCTGACAAAACTGAAAAATGTAAATTTCCAATTTCAACCAAACATGCTAGAAATGCTCCAATTGAGCTAATTAGCTTATTGTGAGAATATTACAAACGTCTTACAAAACTGAAAAATGTAATTTTCCAATTTCAACCAAACATGCTAGAAATGCTCCAATTGAGCTAATTGGCTTATTGTGAGAATATTACAAACGTCTGACAAAACTGAAAATTGTAAATTTCCAATTTCAACCAAACATGCTAGAAATGCTCCAATTGAGCTAATTAGCTTATTGTGAGAATATTACAAACGTCTGACAAAACTGAAAAATGTAAATTTCCAATTTCAACCAAACATGCTAGAAATGCTCAAATTGCGCAAACAAGCCTACTGTGAGAATTTTACAAACGTCTGACAAAACTGAAAAATGTAAATTTCTAATTTCAACCAAACATGCTAGAAATGCTCCAATTGAGCTAATTAGCTTATTGTGAGAATATTACAAATGTTATAACTTCATACCGCGTTTATTCAAAACTCACAAAGATGGCGCATGCACATGCGCATCACAGTTTATGAAAAAGGGGCGGAGCTAATATATAACAGCTCTCCCACCACAAAACTTGAGTGACAAGTATAAAACACTAAAACACAATTCCATAAAAAAAAACATGAGTGGTAATATAATGAAAACAGACTTATACATTTCCACAACAAACATATGCAACCATACAATTAGAATTATACTTATAAGTCCAGACGTTCTGGTGGCTTTCGCACTCTGCTTGAGCGCCTAACTCCTGGTGATGTGGTGACAGGAGTAGAAGGCGTACTTACAGTCTGAGAGACTAGAGGACTACCCGGAGGAGGTTCCACCTGCCTGGGTATCGCCTCCGCTTGAGGTGGAGAGATCCGCTGAGGTGAACGTGGAGCAGTTTCGGCAGTGTTCCTAGAAATTACATCACATGGCAAATGGCCCAATGGTTGCACCCTGATATCTAAGGGAATCTCATTATCAAAACAATTTGACGAAATGTCACTTTTTCCTTCACAAGCCTTGAGCTGGTCCACATGGCGCTTCCATTTTCTCCCTTCAACTTCTACATAATAACATAATGGTCCAATCTTATCTAAAATTACCCCTTTTTTCCATTTTTCCGCAGAAAGGTAACTCCTTGCCCACACATGAGAGCCTGAATTAAATTCACGAGGTTTCAAAATTGGCCTTACATCCTTTTGTTTTGACAAAATCTCAGGTTTTAAGCAATCAAGTCTAGTCCTAAGTGGTCGACCAAGCATTAAATCAGCAGGACTCTCACCTGTAGTCGAGTGAGCGGCATTACGATAAGCTAAGAGAAACCTGTCTAGCCTATATTGTATATCTAAACCTTCAGAAATAGATGCCCTAAGCGCACCCTTTACTGTTTGTACAAAACGCTCAGCTAGCCCGTTTGTGGCTGGGTGGTATGGAGCACCACGTTTATGCCTAATTCCTAAATGAACAACAAAATTCTCAAACTCTTTACTACAAAATTGCGGACCATTATCACTAACCAGTTCTATTGGCACACCCCACCTAGTAAAAATTGATCTGAGCATATTTATTGTACTTTGAGACGTAGTAGATTTTGTAATACAGACCTCTGGCCATTTTGTATATGAATCGACAACCACTAGTAGCATATGACCTTCAACAGGTCCAGCATAGTCTACATGTATGCGTTGATAGGGCCGTGATGTGGGTAACCAGGGATGCGTATTAGATACCTTGGGGTCATTGCTTGTAGCCATACATGCATCACACGACTTACTGGTGCTCTCTATATCTTTGTCTAAGCAGGGCCACCACATAAATGATCTTGCTACCGATTTCATTTTAGACATACCTAAGTGTTCTATGTGCAACTCTTTCAAAAGACTAGTTCGAAGACACCGTGGTATCACTACTCTATTACCCCACATTACCACCCCTGACATTACAGATAGCTCATGTCTACGTATAAAGAAAGGGTTCAAGTCCCGATCAGCCTCGCATAACCTGTGAGGCCAACCCTCGATTATTAGCCCATGTACTTTACACAGCTCAGGGTCCCTACTAGTAGCCCTAGCAATTTGAGATGAAGTGATTGGAAGCCTGAGATTGTCCACCTTAAAAATGAATGCATGTTGCTCTTCATTCAAGTTACTTGCACCAACTGGGTCAGGATATCTAGAGAGAAAATCAGCTCTATTCTCCGCACTTTTGCGCCATTCAACCGTGTAATCATAACCTGAAAGTTTTAACGCCCATCTCTGTATGCGTTCAGCAGTCATGACTGGTAGTCCTCTTTCTGGATCAAAAATTTTACTCAACGCTTGGTTGTCTGTAACTAAGATAAATTTTCGACCATAAAGATAATGTCTAAACTTGTCTAAACCAAAAATCACTGCCAAACCTTCACGTTCTATCTGGGGATATAAAATTTGAGCAGGAGTTAGTTTCTGTGATGCGAATTGTACAGGTCGCTCTTCTCCATTAACAACATGGGAAAGAACTGCTGCCACGCCCACTCTTGAAGCATCACATGTAAGTCTCACCTGTAAGTTTGGGTCAAAATGAACTAATAATTTACTAGCCCTCAACAAGTCCTTAGACTTTTCAAATGCACAACTGGCCGCATCATCCCAGATAAATCTAGCATTCGTCTTCAGTAAGGCATTCAAAGGTGCTATAGTAGAAGCCAGATTAGGCAAGTATCGTCTGTAAAAGTTTAACAATCCAACATAAGATCTAACTTTAGACTTATCACGAGGCGCCTCAGTTTGGAGAATACTTTCTATCTTTGAAGGAATTGGTTTGGTGCCCTCCCCACTAATAACATGACCAAGATAGCTCACTTCAGATTTAAGAAAAGAGCATTTTGAACGTTTTAATTTCAACCCATACTCCTTTATGCGCTGAAACACCATCCCCAGTCTATGATTATGTTCCTCTACAGTACGCCCAGCCACCAAAATATCATCATAATAAATATGAATACCTTCTATGCCATTCAAAACACCCTCGACAGCTCTTTGCCACAAAGACGGAGCAGTTTTTATACCATATGGCAGTCTCGTATATTGATACAGACCCCTATGGGTGACCAGGGTTAGCAATTCCCTTGATGACTCATCTATAACCATTTGATTGTATGCCTGAGCAAAGTCCAGGTTTGAAAAGTATTTGTTTCCAGCTAAATCGCACAATATATTTTCCATATTAATCTGAGGTGGTGCAACCTCTTTGAGCAGTGGATTGACCGTAGATTTGAAATCACCGCAAGGCCTTACTGAGCCATCTGGCTTGGGAATAAACAGCAAGCTAGTGGACCAATTACTGTGTTCAACAGGTGTCAAAATCCCTTCATTTTCTAGTCGGTCAATTTCTTTATCCACAGTGGACTGAAGTGCAATGGGTACTCTATATGGTTTAGAGCGTTTTGGAAGCGCCCCGTCAACCAACCCAAGTTTAACCGGCGAGCCTTTTAACAAACCTTGACCGTGAAAGATATCAGAGTACATAGCTAAAAGCTTATTGATGCCACTCACCTGTGAACTTACAACACTCTTTATTGCCTGCCAATTAATACGTAGTTCACCCAACCAATCTCTCCCCAACAACGCGAAGCGAGAAGCACCAAGCACATGCAACCACATCCGCCTAGTCTGACCAAAATGTTTGACAGACACTAATATTTTGCCCTCACACTTCACCACATCTCCAGTGAAACTACAAAAGGTAATATTAGAGCGTGTAAGCTCAACAGCGCTAAAATACATTTGATACATATGATATGGAATTATAGAGACAGAAGCACCAGTATCAATTTCCATGGTCAGATCAACATCATTTACATTGACAACAACAGAATATGGATTAGACATATTTGATTGCGCAGCTAAAAGAGTGTTTGCAATTTCAAAATGTTCAAAGTCAGAGCATAATTCTCCATCATAATGTTCTACAGCATTAGCCTGCGCCCGATTTGAATTACACATAGGCCTAATGTGGCCCCGTTTTCCACAAAGATGGCAACTAGCGTCCTTAAATCGACATCTATCAGCAGTGTGACCCCTACCACATCTCCAACATCTCGTCGTATTGTTAACATTAGAATACTTAGCTGCGGACGAGGGCGGTCCCAGGCGAGGGGCTCTGTCATTGGATGCCTGAGACCTTGGTGCTTTTGGACCTCTACCATAAGTATTTCCACTATGTCTAACAGCCTTAATTCCAGCAACTGAGTCAGAGGAGACTTGTTTCGCCATGGCACTTGACTGGTAATCGTCCATCTGTGTTGCCAAAGTTACAGCGTTCTCCCAGGTCAAGCCTGCTCCCTCTCTAATCAGAGCCTGTCTAATTGTGTCTGATCTCACTCCTGCAACTAACCGGTTACGTAGTTTTTGTTTCAGCTGCTCTGAGGGTCCAAAATTGCAATGAGTAGCTAATGTCTTGAGAGCGAGCACAAATTCAGATACCGATTCTGTGGGTGATTGTGTACGAGTATCAAACACGTAAGCTTCAGCGACTTCATTCTTAGCTCCAAAATGGCCATCCAATACTCCAACAAGGTCATCATACGACTTGCCATCAATTTTATCCGGTGAAGTGAGGCTAACTAACAATCCAACAGCATTGCCACCCAGCACGGCTATCAGCGCCGCTTTCTTCTTTCCCTCTTCGGTAATGTCATTGACAATCAACCAGGAGGCTAATCTAGTTTTATATGTGCTCCATTCTTCTGACTCATGTTTGAACTCTCCAATATTGCCCACTGGCATGTTCGTAAGGCAAAACAGGGAAAAAAATCCCACACTCGTCGCCACTTGTTATAACTTCATACCGCGTTTATTCAAAACTCACAAAGATGGCGCATGCACATGCGCATCACAGTTTATGAAAAAGGGGCGGAGCTAATATATAACAACAAACGTCTGACAAAACTGAAAAATGTAAATTTCCAATTTCAACCAAACATGCTAGAAGTGCTCCAATTGAGCTAATTAGGTTATTGTGAGAATATTACAAACGTCTGACAAAACTGAAAAATGTAAATTTCTAATTTCAACTAAACATGCTAGAAATGCTCCAATTGAGCTAATTAGCTTATTGTGAGAATATTACAAACGTCTGACAAAACTGAAAAATGTAAATTTCCAATTTCAACCAAACATGCTAGAAATGCTCCAATTGAGCTAATTAGCTTATTGTGAGAATATTACAAACGTCTGACAAAACTGAAAAATGTAAATTTCCAATTTCAACCAAACATGCTAGAAATGCTCCAATTGAGCTAATTAGCTTATTGTGAGAATATTACAAACGTCTGACAAAACTGAAAAATGTAAATTTCTAATTTCAACCAAACATGCTAGAAATGCTCCAATTGAGCTAATTAGCTTATTGTGAGAATATTACAAACGTCTGACAAAACTGAAAAATGTAAATTTCCAATTTCAACCAAACATGCTAGAAATGCTCCAATTGAGCTAATTAGCTTATTGTGAGAATATTACAAACGTCTGACAAAACTGAAAAATGTAAATTTCCAATTTCAACCAAACATGCTAGAAGTGCTCCAATTGAGCTAATTAGCTTATTGTGAGAATATTACAAACGTCTGACAAAACTGAAAAATGTAAATTTCTAATTTCAACCAAACATGCTAGAAATGCTCCAATTGAGCTAATTAGCTTATTGTGAGAATATTGCAATTGTCTGACAAAAGTGAAAAATGTAAATTTCCAATTTCAACCAAACATGCTAGAAATGCTCCAATTGAGCCAATTAGCTTATTGTGAGAATATTGCAATTGTCTGACAAAAGTGAAAAATGTAAATTTCCAATTTCAACCAAACATGCTAGAAATGCTCCAATTGAGCTAATTAGCTTATTGTGAGAATATTGCAATTGTCTGACAAAAGTGAAAAATGTAAATTTCCAATTTCAACCAAACATGCTAGAAATGCTCCAATTGAGCTAATTAGCTTATTGTGAGAATATTACAAACGTCTGACAAAACTGAAAAATGTAAATTTCCAATTTCAACTAAACATGCTAGAAATGCTCCAATTGAGCTAATTAGCTTATTGTGAGAATATTGCAATTGTCTGACAAAAGTGAAAAATGTAAATTTCCAATTTCAACCAAACATGCTAGAAATGCTCCAATTGAGCTAATTAGCTTATTGTGAGAATATTACAAACGTCTGACAAAACTGAAAAATGTAAATTTCCAATTTCAACCAAACATGCTAGAAATGCTCCAATTGAGCTAATTAGCTTATTGTGAGAATATTACAAACGTCTGACAAAACTGAAAAATGTAAATTTCTAATTTCAACTAAACATGCTAGAAATGCTCCAATTGAGCTAATTAGCTTATTGTGAGAATATTGCAATTGTCTGACAAAAGTGAAAAATGTAAATTTCCAATTTGAACCAAACATGCTAGAAATGCTCCAATTGAGCTAATTAGCTTTTTGTGAGAATATTGCAATTGTCTGACAAAAGTGAAAAATGTAAATTTCCAATTTCAACCAAACATGCTAGAAATGCTCCAATTGAGCTAATTAGCTTATTGTGAGAATATTACAAACGTCTGACAAAACTGAAAAATGTAAATTTCCAATTTCAACTAAACATGCTAGAAATGCTCCAATTGAGCTAATTAGCTTATTGTGAGAATATTACAAACGTCTGACAAAACTGAAAAATGTAAATTTCCAATTTCAACCAAACATGCTAGAAATGCTCCAATTGAGCTAATTAGCTTATTGTGAGAATATTACAAACGTCTGACAAAACTGAAAAATGTAAATTTCTAATTTCAACCAAACATGCTAGAAATGCTCCAATTGAGCTAATTAGCTTATTGTGAGAATATTACAAACGTCTGACAAAACTGAAAAATGTAAATTTCCAATTTCAACCAAACATGCTAGAAATGCTCCAATTGAGCTAATTAGCTTATTGTGAGAATATTACAAACGTCTGACAAAACTGAAAAATGTAAATTTCCAATTTCAACCAAACATGCTAGAAGTGCTCCAATTGAGCTAATTAGCTTATTGTGAGAATATTACAAACGTCTGA
This sequence comes from Watersipora subatra, assembly GCF_963576615.1. NCBI lineage: Eukaryota > Metazoa > Bryozoa > Gymnolaemata > Cheilostomatida > Watersiporidae > Watersipora > Watersipora subatra. Next base: position 173,282 of record NW_027045389.1, read on the forward strand.
CAAAACTGAAAAATGTAAATTTCTAATTTCAACCAAACATGCTAGAAATGCTCCAATTGAGCTAATTAGCTTATTGTGAGAATATTGCAATTGTCTGACAAAAGTGAAAAATGTAAATTTCCAATTTCAACCAAACATGCTAGAAATGCTCCAATTGAGCCAATTAGCTTATTGTGAGAATATTGCAATTGTCTGACAAAAGTGAAAAATGTAAATTTCCAATTTCAACCAAACATGCTAGAAATGCTCCAATTGAGCTAATTAGCTTATTGTGAGAATATTGCAATTGTCTGACAAAAGTGAAAAATGTAAATTTCCAATTTCAACCAAACATGCTAGAAATGCTCCAATTGAGCTAATTAGCTTATTGTGAGAATATTACAAACGTCTGACAAAACTGAAAAATGTAAATTTCCAATTTCAACTAAACATGCTAGAAATGCTCCAATTGAGCTAATTAGCTTATTGTGAGAATATTGCAATTGTCTGACAAAAGTGAAAAATGTAAATTTCCAATTTCAACCAAACATGCTAGAAATGCTCCAATTGAGCTAATTAGCTTATTGTGAGAATATTACAAACGTCTGACAAAACTGAAAAATGTAAATTTCCAATTTCAACCAAACATGCTAGAAATGCTCCAATTGAGCTAATTAGCTTATTGTGAGAATATTACAAACGTCTGACAAAACTGAAAAATGTAAATTTCTAATTTCAACTAAACATGCTAGAAATGCTCCAATTGAGCTAATTAGCTTATTGTGAGAATATTGCAATTGTCTGACAAAAGTGAAAAATGTAAATTTCCAATTTGAACCAAACATGCTAGAAATGCTCCAATTGAGCTAATTAGCTTTTTGTGAGAATATTGCAATTGTCTGACAAAAGTGAAAAATGTAAATTTCCAATTTCAACCAAACATGCTAGAAATGCTCCAATTGAGCTAATTAGCTTATTGTGAGAATATTACAAACGTCTGACAAAACTGAAAAATGTAAATTTCCAATTTCAACCAAACATGCTAGAAATGCTCCAATTGAGCTAATTAGCTTATTGTGAGAATATTACAAACGTCTGACAAAACTGAAAAATGTAAATTTCCAATTTCAACCAAACATGCTAGAAATGCTCCAATTGAGCTAATTAGCTTATTGTGAGAATATTACAAACGTCTGACAAAACTGAAAAATGTAAATTTCTAATTTCAACCAAACATGCTAGAAATGCTCCAATTGAGCTAATTAGCTTATTGTGAGAATATTGCAATTGTCTGACATAAGTGAAAAATGTAAATTTCCAATTTCAACCAAACATGCTAGAAATGCTCCAATTGAGCTAATTAGCTTTTTGTGAGAATATTGCAATTGTCTGACAAAAGTGAAAAATGTAAATTTCCAATTTCAACCAAACATGCTAGAAATGCTCCAATTGAGCTAATTAGCTTATTGTGAGAATATTACAAACGTCTGACAAAACTGAAAAATGTAAATTTCCAATTTCAACCAAACATGCTAGAAATGCTCCAATTGAGCTAATTAGCTTATTGTGAGAATATTACAAACGTCTGACAAAACTGAAAAATGTAAATTTCCAATTTCAACCAAACATGCTAGAAATGCTCCAATTGAGCTAATTAGCTTATTGTGAGAATATTACAAACGTCTTACAAAACTGAAAAATGTAATTTTCCAATTTCAACCAAACATGCTAGAAATGCTCCAATTGAGCTAATTGTCTTATTGTGAGAATATTACAAACGTCTGACAAAAGGGAAAAATGTAAATTTCCAATTTCAACCAAACATGCTAGAAATGCTCCAATTGAGCTAATTAGCTTATTGTGAGAATATTACAAACGTCTGACAAAACTGAAAAATGTAAATTTCCAATTTCAACCAAACATGCTAGAAATGCTCCAATTGAGCTAATTAGCTTATTGTGAGAATATTACAAACGTCTGACAAAACTGAAAAATGTAAATTTCCAATTTCAACCAAACATGCTAGAAATGCTCCAATTGAGCTAATTAGCTTATTGTGAGAATATTACAAACGTCTGACAAAACTGAAAAATGTAAATTTCTAATTTCAACTGAACATGCTAGAAATTCTCCAATTGAGCTAATTAGCTTATTGTGAGAATATTACAAACGTCTGACAAAAGTAAAAAATGTAAATTTCCAATTTCAACCAAACATGCTAGAAATGCTCCAATTGAGCTAATTAGCTTATTGTGAGAATATTGCAATTGTCTGACAAAAGTTAAAAATGTAAATTTCCAATTTCAACCAAACATGCTAGAAATGCTCCAATTGAGCCAATTAGCTTATTGTGAGAATATTGCAATTGTCTGACAAAAGTGAAAAATGTAAATTTCCAATTTCAACCAAACATGCTAGAAATGCTCCAATTGAGCTAATTAGCTTATTGTGAGAATATTGCAATTGTCTGACAAAAGTGAAAAATGTAAATTTCCAATTTCAACCAAACATGCTAGAAATGCTCCAATTGAGCTAATTAGCTTATTGTGAGAATATTACAAACGTCTGACAAAACTGAAAAATGTAAATTTCCAATTTCAACTAAACATGCTAGAAATGCTCCAATTGAGCTAATTAGCTTATTGTGAGAATATTGCAATTGTCTGACAAAAGTGAAAAATGTAAATTTCCAATTTCAACCAAACATGCTAGAAATGCTCCAATTGAGCTAATTAGCTTATTGTGAGAATATTACAAACGTCTGACAAAACTGAAAAATGTAAATTTCCAATTTCAACCAAACATGCTAGAAATGCTCCAATTGAGCTAATTAGCTTATTGTGAGAATATTACAAACGTCTGACAAAACTGAAAAATGTAAATTTCTAATTTCAACTAAACATGCTAGAAATGCTCCAATTGAGCTAATTAGCTTATTGTGAGAATATTGCAATTGTCTGACAAAAGTGAAAAATGTAAATTTCCAATTTGAACCAAACATGCTAGAAATGCTCCAATTGAGCTAATTAGCTTTTTGTGAGAATATTGCAATTGTCTGACAAAAGTGAAAAATGTAAATTTCCAATTTCAACCAAACATGCTAGAAATGCTCCAATTGAGCTAATTAGCTTATTGTGAGAATATTGCAATTGTCTGACAAAAGTGAAAAATGTAAATTTCCAATTTCAACCAAACATGCTAGAAATGCTCCAATTGAGCTAATTAGCTTATTGTGAGAATATTACAAACGTCTGACAAAACTGAAAAATGTAAATTTCCAATTTCAACCAAACATGCTAGAAATGCTCCAATTGAGCTAATTAGCTTATTGTGAGAATATTACAAACGTCTGACAAAACTGAAAAATGTAAATTTCCAATTTCAACCAAACATGCTAGAAATGCTCCAATTGAGCTAATTAGCTTATTGTGAGAATATTACAAACGTCTGACAAAACTGAAAAATGTAAATTTCTAATTTCAACCAAACATGCTAGAAATGCTCCAATTGAGCTAATTAGCTTATTGTGAGAATATTGCAATTGTCTGACATAAGTGAAAAATGTAAATTTCCAATTTCAACCAAACATGCTAGAAATGCTCCAATTGAGCTAATTAGCTTTTTGTGAGAATATTGCAATTGTCTGACAAAAGTGAAAAATGTAAATTTCCAATTTCAACCAAACATGCTAGAAATGCTCCAATTGAGCTAATTAGCTTATTGTGAGAATATTACAAACGTCTGACAAAACTGAAAAATGTAAATTTCCAATTTCAACCAAACATGCTAGAAATGCTCCAATTGAGCTAATTAGCTTATTGTGAGAATATTACAAACGTCTGACAAAACTGAAAAATGTAAATTTCCAATTTCAACCAAACATGCTAGAAATGCTCCAATTGAGCTAATTAGCTTATTGTGAGAATATTACAAACGTCTTACAAAACTGAAAAATGTAATTTTCCAATTTCAACCAAACATGCTAGAAATGCTCCAATTGAGCTAATTGTCTTATTGTGAGAATATTACAAACGTCTGACAAAAGGGAAAAATGTAAATTTCCAATTTCAACCAAACATGCTAGAAATGCTCCAATTGAGCTAATTAGCTTATTGTGAGAATATTACAAACGTCTGACAAAACTGAAAAATGTAAATTTCCAATTTCAACCAAACATGCTAGAAATGCTCCAATTGAGCTAATTAGCTTATTGTGAGAATATTACAAACGTCTGACAAAACTGAAAAATGTAAATTTCCAATTTCAACCAAACATGCTAGAAATGCTCCAATTGAGCTAATTAGCTTATTGTGAGAATATTACAAACGTCTGACAAAACTGAAAAATGTAAATTTCTAATTTCAACTGAACATGCTAGAAATTCTCCAATTGAGCTAATTAGCTTATTGTGAGAATATTACAAACGTCTGACAAAAGTAAAAAATGTAAATTTCCAATTTCAACCAAACATGCTAGAAATGCTCCAATTGAGCTAATTAGCTTATTGTGAGAATATTGCAATTGTCTGACAAAAGTTAAAAATGTAAATTTCCAATTTCAACCAAACATGCTAGAAATGCTCCAATTGAGCTAATTAGCTTATTGTGAGAATATTGCAATTGTCTGACAAAAGTGAAAAATGTTAATTTCAAATTTCAACCAAACATGCTAGAAATGCTCCAATTGAGCTAATTAGCTTATTGTGAGAATATTACAAACGTCTGACAAAACTGAAAAATGTAAATTTCCAATTTCAACCAAACATGCTAGAAATGCTCCAATTGAGCTAATTAGCTTATTGTGAGAATATTACAAACGTCTTACAAAACTGAAAAATGTAATTTTCCAATTTCAACCAAACATGCTAGAAATGCTCCAATTGAGCTAATTGGCTTATTGTGAGAATATTACAAACGTCTGACAAAACTGAAAATTGTAAATTTCCAATTTCAACCAAACATGCTAGAAATGCTCCAATTGAGCTAATTAGCTTATTGTGAGAATATTACAAACGTCTGACAAAACTGAAAAATGTAAATTTCCAATTTCAACCAAACATGCTAGAAATGCTCAAATTGCGCAAACAAGCCTACTGTGAGAATTTTACAAACGTCTGACAAAACTGAAAAATGTAAATTTCTAATTTCAACCAAACATGCTAGAAATGCTCCAATTGAGCTAATTAGCTTATTGTGAGAATATTACAAACGTCTGACAAAACTGAAAAATGTAAATTTCCAATTTCAACCAAACATGCTAGAAGTGCTCCAATTGAGCTAATTAGGTTATTGTGAGAATATTACAAACGTCTGACAAAACTGAAAAATGTAAATTTCTAATTTCAACTAAACATGCTAGAAATGCTCCAATTGAGCTAATTAGCTTATTGTGAGAATATTGCAATTGTCTGACAAAAGTGAAAAATGTAAATTTCCAATTTCAACCAAACATGCTAGAAATGCTCCAATTGAGCTAATTAGCTTATTGTGAGAATATTACAAAGGTCTGACAAAAGTGTAAAATGTAAATTTCCAATTTCAACCAAACATGCTAGAAATGCTCCAATTGAGCTAATTAGCTTATTGTGAGAATATTACAAACGTCTGACAAAACTGAAAAATGTAAATTTCTAATTTCAACTAAACATGCTAGAAATGCTCCAATTGAGCTAATTAGCTTATTGTGAGAATATTGCAATTGTCTGACAAAAGTGAAAAATGTAAATTTCCAATTTCAACCAAAATTTCAATTTCAACCAATTTCAACCAATGCTAGAAATGCTCCAATTGAGCTAATTAGCTTATTGTGAGGATATTGCAATTGTCTGACAAAAGTGAAAAATGTAAATTTCCAATTTCAACCAAACATGCTAGAAATGCTCCAATTGAGCTAATTAGCTTATTGTGAGAATATTACAAACGTCTGACAAAACTGAAAAATGTAAATTTCCAATTTCAACCAAACATGCTAGAAATGCTCCAATTGAGCTAAATAGCTTATTGTGAGAATATTACAAACGTTTGACAAAACTGAAAAATGTAAATTTCCAATTTCAACCAAACATGCTAGAAATGCTCCAATTGAGCTAATTAGCTTATTGTGAGAATATTACAAACGTCTTACAAAACTGAAAAATGTAATTTTCCAATTTCAACCAAACATGCTAGGAATGCTCCAATTGAGCTAATTGGCTTATTGTGAGAATATTACAAACGTCTGACAAAACTGAAAAATGTAAATTTCCAATTTCAACCAAACATGCTAGAAATGCTCCAATTGAGCTAATTAGCTTATTGTGAGAATATTACAAACGTCTGACAAAACTGAAAAATGTAAATTTCCAATTTCAACCAAACATGCTAGAAGTGCTCCAATTGAGCTAATTAGCTTATTGTGAGAATATTACAAACGTCTGACAAAACTGAAAAATGTAAATTTCTAATTTCAACTAAACATGCTAGAAATGCTCCAATTGAGCTAATTAGCTTATTGTGAGAATATTACAAACGTCTGACAAAACTGAAAAATGTAAATTTCCAATTTCAACCAAACATGCTAGAAATGCTCCAATTGAGCTAATTAGCTTATTGTGAGAATATTGCAATTGTCTGACAAAAGTGAAAAATGTAAATTTCCAATTTCAACCAAACATGCTAGAAATGCTCCAATTGAGCTAATTAGCTTATTGTGAGAATATTACAAAGGTCTGACAAAAGTGTAAAATGTAAATTTCCAATTTCAACCAAACATGCTAGAAATGCTCCAATTGAGCTAATTAGCTTATTGTGAGAATATTACAAACGTCTGACAAAACTGAAAAATGTAAATTTCCAATTTCAACCAAACATGCTAGAAATGCTCCAATTGAGCTAATTAGCTTATTGTGAGAATATTACAAACGTCTGACAAAACTGAAAAATGTAAATTTCTAATTTCAACTAAACATGCTAGAAATGCTCCAATTGAGCTAATTAGCTTATTGTGAGAATATTGCAATTGTCTGACAAAAGTGAAAAATGTGAATTTCCTATTTCAACCAAACATGCTAGAAATGCTCCAATTGAGCTAATTAGCTTATTGTGAGAATATTACAAAGGTCTGAAAAAACTGAAAAATGTAAATTTCCAATTTCAACCAAACATGCTAGAAATGCTCCAATTGAGCTAATTAGCTTATTGTGAGAATATTGCAATTGTCTGACAAAAGTGAAAAATGTAAATTTCCAATTTCAACCAAACATGCTAGAAATGCTCCAATTGAGCTAATTAGCTTATTGTGAGAATATTACAAACGTCTGACAAAAGTGAAAAATGTAAATTTCCAATTTCAACCAAACATGCTAGAAATGCTCCAATTGAGCTAATTAGCTTATTGTGAGAATATTACAAACGTCTGACAAAACTGAAAAATGTAAATTTCCAATTTCAACCAAACATGCTAGAAATGCTCCAATTGAGCTAATTAGCTTATTGTGAGAATATTGCAATTGTTTGACAAAAGTGAAAAATGTGAATTTCCAATTTCAACCAAACATGCTAGAAATGCTCCAATTGAGCTAATTAGCTTATTGTGAGAATATTGCAATTGTCTGACAAAAGTGAAAAATGTAAATTTCCAATTTCAACCAAACATGCTAGAAATGTTCCAATTGAGCTAATTAGCTTATTGTGAGAATATTGCAATTGTCTGACAAAAGTGAAAAATGTAAATTTCCAATTTCAACCAAACATGCTAGAAATGTTCCAATTGAGCTAATTAGCTTATTGTGAGAATATTACAAACGTCTGACAAAAGTGAAAAATTTAAAATTCTAATTTCAATCAAACATGCTAGAAATGCTCCAATTGCGCAAATGATCCTACTGTAAGAATTTTACAAACGTCTGACAAAACTGAAAATTTAAATTTTCAATTTCAACCAAACATGCTAGAAATGCTCCAATTGAGCTAATTAGCTTATTGTGAGAATATTGCAAATGTTTGACAAAAGTGAAAAATGTAAATTTCCAATTTCAACCAAACATGCTAGAAATGCTCCAATTGAGCTAATTAGCTTATTGTGAGAATATTACAAACGTCTGACCAAACTGAAAAATGTAAATTTCCAATTTCAACCAAACATGCTAGAAATGCTCAAATTGCGCAAATAAGCCTACTGTAAGAATTTTACAAACGTCTGACAAAACTGAAAAATTTAAATTTCTAATTTCAACCAAACATGCTAGAAATGCTCCAATTGAGCTAATTAGCTTATTGTGAGAATATTACAAACGTCTGACAAAACTGAAAAATGTAAATTTCCAATTTCAACCAAACATGCTAGAAGTGCTCCAATTGAGCTAATTAGCTTATTGTGAGAATATTACAAACGTCTGACAAAACTGAAAAATGTAAATTTCTAATTTCAACTAAACATGCTAGAAATGCTCCAATTGAGCTAATTAGCTTATTGTGAGAATATTGCAATTGTCTGACAAAAGTGAAAAATGTAAATTTCCAATTTCAACCAAACATGCTAGAAATGCTCCAATTGAGCTAATTAGCTTATTGTGAGAATATTGCAATTGTCTGACAAAAGTGAAAAATGTAAATTTCCAATTTCAACCAAACATGCTAGAAATGCTCCAATTGAGCTAATTAGCTTATTGTGAGAATATTACAAAGGTCTGACAAAAGTGTAAAATGTAAATTTCCAATTTCAACCAAACATGCTAGAAATGCTCCAATTGAGCTAATTAGCTTATTGTGAGAATATTACAAACGTCTGACAAAACTGAAAAATGTAAATTTCCAATTTCAACCAAACATGCTAGAAATGCTCCAATTGAGCTAATTAGCTTATTGTGAGAATATTACAAACGTCTGACAAAACTGAAAAATGTAAATTTCTAATTTCAACTAAACATGCTAGAAATGCTCCAATTGAGCTAATTAGCTTATTGTGAGAATATTGCAATTGTCTGACAAAAGTGAAAAATGTGAATTTCCAATTTCAACCAAACATGCTAGAAATGCTCCAATTGAGCTAATTAGCTTATTGTGAGAATATTACAAACGTCTGACAAAACTGAAAAATGTGAATTTCCAATTTCAACCAAACATGCTAGAAATGCTCAAATTGCGCAAATAAGCCTACTGTAAGAATTTTACAAACGTCTGACAAAACTGAAAAATTTAAATTTCTAATTTCAACCAAACATGCTAGAAATGCTCCAATTGAGCTAATTAGCTTATTGTGAGAATATTACAAACGTCTGACAAAACTGAAAAATGTAAATTTCCAATTTCAACCAAACATGCTAGAAGTGCTCCAATTGAGCTAATTAGCTTATTGTGAGAATATTACAAACGTCTGACAAAACTGAAAAATGTAAATTTCTAATTTCAACTAAACATGCTAGAAATGCTCCAATTGAGCTAATTAGCTTATTGTGAGAATATTGCAATTGTCTGACAAAAGTGAAAAATGTAAATTTCCAATTTCAACCAAACATGCTAGAAATGCTCCAATTGAGCTAATTAGCTTATTGTGAGAATATTGCAATTGTCTGACAAAAGTGAAAAATGTAAATTTCCAATTTCAACCAAACATGCTAGAAATGCTCCAATTGAGCTAATTAGCTTATTGTGAGAATATTGCAATTGTTTGACAAAAGTGAAAAATGTGAATTTCCAATTTCAACCAAACATGCTAGAAATGCTCCAATTGAGCTAATTAGCTTATTGTGAGAATATTGCAATTGTCTGACAAAAGTGAAAAATGTAAATTTCCAATTTCAACCAAACATGCTAGAAATGTTCCAATTGAGCTAATTAGCTTATTGTGAGAATATTGCAATTGTCTGACAAAAGTGAAAAATGTAAATTTCCAATTTCAACCAAACATGCTAGAAATGTTCCAATTGAGCTAATTAGCTTATTGTGAGAATATTACAAACGTCTGACAAAAGTGAAAAATTTAAAATTCTAATTTCAATCAAACATGCTAGAAATGCTCCAATTGCGCAAATGATCCTACTGTAAGAATTTTACAAACGTCTGACAAAACTGAAAATTTAAATTTTCAATTTCAACCAAACATGCTAGAAATGCTCCAATTGAGCTAATTAGCTTATTGTGAGAATATTGCAAATGTTTGACAAAAGTGAAAAATGTAAATTTCCAATTTCAACCAAACATGCTAGAAATGCTCCAATTGAGCTAATTAGCTTATTGTGAGAATATTACAAACGTCTGACAAAACTGAAAAATGTAAATTTCCAATTTCAACCAAACATGCTAGAAATGCTCAAATTGCGCAAATAAGCCTACTGTAAGAATTTTACAAACGTCTGACAAAACTGAAAAATTTAAATTTCTAATTTCAACCAAACATGCTAGAAATGCTCCAATTGAGCTAATTAGCTTATTGTGAGAATATTACAAACATCTGACAAAACTGAAAAATGTAAATTTCCAATTTCAAGCAAACATGCTAGAAGTGCTCCAATTGAGCTAATTAGCTTATTGTGAGAATATTACAAACGTCTGACAAAACTGAAAAATGTAAATTTCTAATTTCAACTAAACATGCTAGAAATGCTCCAATTGAGCTAATTAGCTTATTGTGAGAATATTGCAATTGTCTGACAAAAGTGAAAAATGTAAATTTCCAATTTCAACCAAACATGCTAGAAATGCTCCAATTGAGCTAATTAGCTTATTGTGAGAATATTGCAATTGTCTGACAAAAGTGAAAAATGTAAATTTCCAATTTCAACCAAACATGCTAGAAATGCTCCAATTGAGCTAATTAGCTTATTGTGAGAATATTACAAAGGTCTGACAAAAGTGTAAAATGTAAATTTCCAAATTCAACCAAACATGCTAGAAATGCTCCAATTGAGCTAATTAGCTTATTGTGAGAATATTACAAACGTCTGACAAAACTGAAAAATGTAAATTTCCAATTTCAACCAAACATGCTAGAAATGCTCCAATTGAGCTAATTAGCTTATTGTGAGAATATTACAAACGTCTGACAAAACTGAAAAATGTAAATTTCTAATTTCAACTAAACATGCTAGAAATGCTCCAATTGAGCTAATTAGCTTATTGTGAGAATATTGCAATTGTCTGACAAAAGTGAAAAATGTGAATTTCCAATTTCAACCAAACATGCTAGAAATGCTCCAATTGAGCTAATTAGCTTATTGTGAGAATATTACAAACGTCTGACAAAACTGAAAAATGTGAATTTCCAATTTCAACCAAACATGCTAGAAATGCTCAAATTGCGCAAATAGGCCTACTGTAAGAATTTTACAAACGTCTGACAAAACTGAAAAATTTAAATTTCTAATTTCAACCAAACATGCTAGAAATGCTCCAATTGAGCTAATTAGCTTATTGTGAGAATATTACAAACGTCTGACAAAACTGAAAAATGTAAATTTCTAATTTCAACTAAACATGCTAGAAATGCTCCAATTGAGCTAATTAGCTTATTGTGAGAATATTGCAATTGTCTGACAAAAGTGAAAAATGTAAATTTCCAATTTCAACCAAACATGCTAGAAATGCTCCAATTGAGCTAACTAGCTTATTGTGAGAATATTGCAATTGTCTGACAAAAGTGAAAAATGTAAATTTCCAATTTCAACCAAACATGCTAGAAATGCTCCAATTGAGCTAATTAGCTTATTGTGAGTATATTACAAAGGTCTGACAAAAGTGTAAAATGGAAATTTCCAATTTCAACCAAACATGCTAGAAATGCTCCAATTGAGCTAATTAGCTTATTGTGAGAATATTACAAACGTCTGACAAAACTGAAAAATGTAAAATTCCAATTTCAACCAAACATGCTAGAAATGCTCCAATTGAGCTAATTAGCTTATTGTGAGAATATTACAAACGTCTGACAAAACTGAAAAATGTAAATTTCTAATTTCAACTAAACATGCTAGAAATGCTCCAATTGAGCTAATTAGCTTATTGTGAGAATATTGCAATTGTCTGACAAAAGTGAAAAATGTGAATTTCCAATTTCAACCAAACATGCTAGAAATGCTCCAATTGAGCTAATTAGCTTATTGTGAGAATATTACAAAGGTCTGAAAAAACTGAAAAATGTAAATTTCCAATTTCAACCAAACATGCTAGAAATGCTCCAATTGAGCTAATTAGCTTATTGTGAGAATATTGCAATTGTCTGACAAAAGTGAAAAATGTAAATTTCCAATTTCAACCAAACATGCTAGAAATGCTCCAATTGAGCTAATTAGCTTATTGTGAGAATATTACAAACGTCTGACAAAACTGAAAAATGTAAATTTCCAATTTCAACCAAACATGCTAGAAATGCTCCAATTGAGCTAATTAGCTTATTGTGAGAATATTACAAACGTCTGACAAAACTGAAAAATGTAAATTTCCAATTTCAACCAAACATGCTAGAAATGCTCCAATTGAGCTAATTAGCTTATTGTGAGAATATTGCAATTGTTTGACAAAAGTGAAAAATGCAAATTTCCAATTTCAACTAAACATGCTAGAAATGCTCCAATTGAGCTAATTAGCTTATTGTGAGAATATTACAAACGTCTGACAAAACTGAAAAATGTGAATTTCCAATTTCAACCAAACATGCTAGAAATGCTCCAATTGAGCTAATTAGCTTATTGTGAGAATATTGCAATTGTCTGACAAAAGTGAAAAATGTAAATTTCCAATTTCAACCAAACATGCTAGAAATGTTCCAATTGAGCTAATTAGCTTATTGTGAGAATATTGCAATTGTCTGACAAAAGTGAAAAATGTAAATTTCCAATTTCAACCAAAGATGCTAGAAATGCTCCAATTGAGCTAATTAGCTTATTGTGAGAATATTACAAACGTCTGACAAAAGTGAAAAATTTTAAATTCTAATTTCAATCAAACATGCTAGAAATGCTCCAATTGCGCAAATGATCCTACTGTAAAAATTTTACAAACGTCTGACAAAACTGAAAATTTAAATTTTCAATTTCAACCAAACATGCTAGAAATGCTCCAATTGAGCTAATTAGCTTATTGTGAGAATATTGCAATTGTTTGACAAAAGTGAAAAATGTAAATTTCCAATTTCAACCAAACATGCTAGAAATGCTCCAATTGAGCTAATTAGCTTATTGTGAGAATATTGCAATTGTCTGACAAAAGTGAAAAATGTAAATTTCCAATTTCAACCAAACATGCTAGAAATGTTCCAATTGAGCTAATTAGCTTATTGTGAGAATATTGCAATTGTCTGACAAAAGTGAAAAATTTAAAATTCCAATTTCAATCAAACATGCTAGAAATGCTCCAATTGCGCAAATGAGCCTACTGTAAGAATTTTACAAATGTCTGACAAAACTGAAAATTTAAATTTTCAATTTCAACCAAACATGCTAGAAATGCTCCAATTGAGCTAATTAGGTTATTGTGAGAATATTGTTATTGTTTGACAAAAGTGAAAAATGTAAATTTCCAATTTCAACCAAACATGCTAGAAATGCTCCAATTGAGCTAATTAGCTTATAGTGAGAATATTACAAACGTCTGACAAAACTGAAAAATGTAAATTTCCAATTTCAACCAAACATGCTAGAAATGCTCCAATTGAGCTAATTAGCTTATTGTGAGAATATTGCAATTGTCTGACAAAAGTGAAAAATGTAAAATTCCAATTTCAACCAAACATGCTAGAAATGCTCAAATTGCGCATATAAGCCTACTGTAAGAATTTTACAAACGTCTGACAAAACTGAAAAATATAAATTTCCAATTTCAACCAAACATGCTAGAAATGATCCAATTGAGCTAATTAGCTTATTGAGAGAATATTGCAATTGTCTGACAAAAGTGAAAAATGTAAATTTCCAATTTCAACCAAACATGCTAGAAATGCTCCAATTGAGCTAATTAGGTTATTGTGAGAATATTACAAACGTCTGACAAAACTCAAAAATGTGAATTTCCAATTTCAACCAAACAGGCTAGAAATGCTCGAATTGTGAAATAAGCCTACTGTAAGAATTTTACAAACGTTTGACGAAACTGAAAAATGTAAATTTTCAATTCCAACCAAACATGCTAGAAATGCTCCAATTGAGCTAATTAGCTTATTGTGAGAATATTGCAAAGGTCTGACAAAACTGAAAAATGTAAATTTCCAAGTTCAACCAAACATGCTAGAAATGCTCCAATTGAGCTAATTAGCTTATTGTGAGAATATTGCAATTGTCTGACAAAAGTGAAAAATGTAAATTTCCAAGTTCAACCAAACATGCTAGAAATGCTCCAATTGAGCTAATTAGCTTATTGTGAGAATATTACAAAGGTCTGACAAAACTGAAAAATGTAAATTTCCAATTTCAACCAAACATGCTAGAAATGCTCCAATTGAGCTAATTAGCTTATTGTGAGAATATTGCAATTGTCTGACAAAAGTGAAAAATGTAAATTTCCAATTTCAACCAAACATGCTAGAAATGCTCCAATTGAGCTAATTAGCCTATTGAGAGAATATTACAAACGTCTGACAAAACTGAAAAATGTAAATTTCCAATTTCAACCAAACATGCTAGAAATGCTCCAATTGAGCTAATTAGCTTATTGTGAGAATATTACAAACGTCTGACAAAACTGAAAAATGTAAATTTCCAATTTCAACCAAACATGCTAGAGATGCTCCAATTGAGCAAATTAGCTTATTGTGAGAATATTGCAATTGTTTGACAAAAGTGAAAAATTCAAATTTCCAATTTCAACTAAACATGCTAGAAATGCTCCAATTGAGCTAATTAGCTTATTGTGAGAATATTACAAACGTCTGACAAAACTGAAAAATGTGAATTTCCAATTTCAACCAAACATGCTAGAAATGCTCCAATTGAGCTAATTAGCTTATTGTGAGAATATTGCAATTGTCTGACAAAAGTGAAAAATGTAAATTTCCAATTTCAACCAAACATGCTAGAAATGTTCCAATTGAGCTAATTAGCTTATTGTGAGAATATTGCAATTGTCTGACAAAAGTGAAAAATGTAAATTTCCAATTTCAACCAAACATGCTAGAAATGCTCCAATTGAGCTAATTAGCTTATTGTGAGAATATTACAAACGTCTGACAAAAGCGAAAAATGCAAATTTCCAATTTCAACCTAACATGCTAGAAATGCTCCAATTGAGCTAATTAGCTTATTGTGAGAATATTACAAACGTCTGACAAAAGTGAAAAATGTAAAATTCCAATTTCAACCAAACATGCTAGAAATGCTCAAATTGCGCATATAAGCCTACTGTAAGAATTTTACAAACGTCTGACAAAACTGAAAAATGTAAAATTCCAATTTCAACCAAACATGCTAGAAATGCTCCAATTGAGCTAATTAGCTTATTGAGAGAATATTGCAATTGTCTGACAAAAGTGAAAAATGTAAATTTCCAATTTCAACCAAACATGCTAGAAATGCTCCAATTGAGCTAATTAGGTTATTGTGAGAATATTACAAACGTCTGACAAAACTGAAAAATGTGAATTTCCAATTTCAACCAAACATGCTAGAAATGCTCGAATTGCGAAATAAGCCTACTGTAAGAATTTTACAAACGTTTGACGAAACTGAAAAATGTAAATTTTCAATTTCAACCAAACATGCTAGAAATGCTCCAATTGAGCCAATTAGCTTATTGTGAGAATATTGCAATTGTCTGACAAAAGTGAAAAATGTAAATTTCCAAGTTCAACCAAACATGCTAGAAATGCTCCAATTGAGCTAATTAGCTTATTGTGAGAATATTGCAATTGTCTGACAAAAGTGAAAAATGTAATCTTCCAATTTCAACCAAACATGCTAGAAATGCTCCAATTGAGCTAATTAGCTTATTGTGAGAATATTACAAAGGTCTGACAAAACTGAAAAATGTAAATTTCCAATTTCAACCAAACATGCTAGAAATGCTCCAATTGAGCTAATTAGCTTATTGTGAGAATATTGCAATTGTCTGACAAAGGTGAAAAATGTAAATTTCCAATTTCAACCAAATATGCTAGAAATGTTCCAATTGAGCTAATTAGCTTATTGAGAGAATATTACAAACGTCTGACAAAACTGAAAAATGTAAATTTCCAATTTCAACCAAACATGCTAGAAATGCTCCAATTGAGCTAATTAGCTTATTGTGAGAATATTACAAACGTCTGACCAAACTGAAAAATGTAAATTTCCAATTTCAACAAAACATGCTAGAAATGCTCCAATTGAGCTAATTAGCTTATTGTGAGAATATTACAAACGTCTGACAAAACTGAAAAATGTAAATTTCTAATTTCAACCAAACATGCTAGAAATGTTCCAATTGAGCTAATTAGCTTATTGTGAGAATATTACAAACCTCTGACAAAAGTGAAAAATGTAAATTTCCAATTTCAACCAAACATGCTAGAAATGCTCCAATTGAGCTAATTAGCTTATTGTGAGAATATTACAAATGTCTGACAAAAGTGAAAAATGTAAATTTCCAATTTCAACCAAACATGCTAGAAATGCTCCAATTGAGCTAATTAGCTTATTGTGAGAATATTACAAACGTCTGATAAAACTGAAAAATGTAAATTTCCAATTTCAACCAAACATGCTAGAAATGCTCCAATTGAGCTAATTAGCTTATTGTGAGAATATTGCAATTGTCTGACAAAAGGGAAAAATGTAAATTTCCAATTTCAACCAAACATGCTAGAAATGCTCCAATTGAGCTAATTAGCTTATTGTGAGAATATTACAAACGTCTGACAAAACTGAAAAATGTAAATTTCCAATTTCAACCAAACATGCTAGAAATGCTCCAATTGAGCTAATTAGCTTATTGTGAGAATATTACAAACGTCTGACAAAACTGAAAAATGTAAATTTCCAATTTCAACCAAACATGCTAGAAATGCTCCAATTGAGCTAATTAGCTTATTGTGAGAATATTACAAACGTCTGACCAAACTGAAAAATGTAAATTTCCAATTTCAACCAAACATGCTAGAAATGCTCCAATTGAGCCAATTAGCTTATTGTGAGAATATTACAAAGGTCTGACAAAACTGAAAAATGTAAATTTCCAATTTCAACCAAACATGCTAGAAATGCTCCAATTGAGCTAATTAGCTTATTGTGAGAATATTACAAACGTCTGACTAAACTGAAAAATGTAAATTTCCAATTTCAACCAAACATGCTAGAAATGCTCCAATTGAGCTAATTAGCTTATTGTGAGAATATTACAAACGTCTGACAAAAGTGAAAAATGTAAATTTCTAATTTCAACTAAACATGCTAGAAATGCTCCAATTGAGCTAATTAGCTTATTGTGAGAATATTACAAAGGTCTGACAAAACTGAAAAATTTGAATTTCCAATTTCAACCAAACATGCTAGAAATGCTCCAATTGAGCTAATTAGCTTATTGTGAGAATATTACAAACGTCTGACAAAACTGAAAAATGTAAATTTCCAATTTCAACCAAACATGCTAGAAATGCTCCAATTGAGCTAATTAGCTCATTGTGAGAATATTACAAACGTCTGTCAAAAGTGAAAAATGTAAATTTCCAATTTCAACCAAACATGCTAGAAATGCTCCAATTGAGCTAATTAGCTTATTGTGAGAATATTACAAACGTCTGACAAAACTGAAAAATGTAAATTTCTAATTTCAACTAAACATGCTAGAAATGCTCCAATTGAGCTAATTAGCTTATTGTGAGAATATTGCAATTGTCTGACAAAAGTGAAAAATGTAAATTTCCAATTTCAACCAAACATGCTAGAAATGCTCCAATTGAGCTAATTAGCTTATTGTGAGAATATTGCAATTGTCTGACAAAAGTGAAAAATGTAAATTTCCAATTTCAACCAAACATGCTAGAAATGCTCCAATTGAGCTAATTAGCTTATTGTGAGAATATTACAAACGTCTTACAAAACTGAAAAATGTAATTTTCCAATTTCAACCAAACATGCTAGAAATGCTCCAATTGAGCTAATTGGCTTATTGTGAGAATATTACAAACGTCTGACAAAACTGAAAAATGTAAATTTCCAATTTCAACCAAACATGCTAGAAATGCTCCAATTGAGCTAATTAGCTTATTGTGAGAATATTACAAACGTCTGACAAAACTGAAAAATGTAAATTTCCAATTTCAACCAAACATGCTAGAAATGCTCAAATTGCGCAAATAAGCCTACTGTAAGAATTTTACAAACGTCTGACAAAACTGAAAAATGTAAATTTCTAACTTCAACCAAACATGCTAGAAATGCTCCAATTGAGCTAATTAGCTTATTGTGAGAATATTACAAACGTCTGACAAAACTGAAAAATGTAAATTTCCAATTTCAACCAAACATGCTAGAAGTGCTCCAATTGAGCTAATTAGCTTATTGTGAGAATATTACAAACGTCTGACAAAACTGAAAAATGTAAATTTCCAATTTCAACCAAACATGCTAGAAATGCTCCAATTGAGCTAATTAGCTTATTGTGAGAATATTACAAACGTTTGACAAAACTGAAAAATGTAAATTTCCAATTTCAACCAAACATGCTAGAAATGCTCCAATTGAGCTAATTAGCTTATTGTGAGAATATTACAAACGTCTTACAAAACTGAAAAATGTAATTTTCCAATTTCAACCAAACATGCTAGGAATGCTCCAATTGAGCTAATTGGCTTATTGTGAGAATATTACAAACGTCTGACAAAACTGAAAAATGTAAATTCCCAATTTCAACCAAACATGCTAGAAATGCTCCAATTGAGCTAATTAGCTTATTGTGAGAATATTACAAACGTCTGACAAAACTGAAAAATGTAAATTTCCAATTTCAACCAAACATGCTAGAAATGCTCCAATTGAGCTAATTAGCTTATTGTGAGAATATTACAAACGTTTGACAAAACTGAAAAATGTAAATTTCCAATTTCAACCAAACATGCTAGAAATGCTCCAATTGAGCTAATTAGCTTATTGTGAGAATATTACAAACGTCTTACAAAACTGAAAAATGTAATTTTCCAATTTCAACCAAACATGCTAGGAATGCTCCAATTGAGCTAATTGGCTTATTGTGAGAATATTACAAACGTCTGACAAAACTGAAAAATGTAAATTTCCAATTTCAACCAAACATGCTAGAAATGCTCCAATTGAGCTAATTAGCTTATTGTGAGAATATTACAAACGTCTGACAAAAGTGAAAAATGTAAATTTCCAATTTCAACCAAACATGCTAGAAATGCTCAAATTGCGCAAATAAGCCTACTGTAAGAATTTTACAAACGTCTGACAAAACTGAAAAATGTAAATTTCTAATTTCAACCAAACATGCTAGAAATGCTCCAATTGAGCTAATTAGCTTATTGTGAGAATATTGCAATTGTCTGACCAAAGTGAAAAATGTAAATTTCCAATTTCAACCAAACATGCTAGAAATGCTCCAATTGAGCTAATTAGCCTATTGAGAGAATATTACAAACGTCTGACAAAACTGAAAAATGTAAATTTCCAATTTCAACCAAACATGCTAGAAATGCTCCAATTGAGCTAATTAGCTTATTGTGAGAATATTACAAACGTCTGACAAAACTGAAAAATGTAAATTTCCAATTTCAACCAAACATGCTAGAAATGCTCCAATTGAGCTAATTAGCTTATTGTGAGAATATTGCAATTGTTTGACAAAAGTGAAAAATTCAAATTTCCAATTTCAACTAAACATGCTAGAAATGCTCCAATTGAGCTAATTAGCTTATTGTGAGAATATTACAAACGTCTGACAAAACTGAAAAATGTGAATTTCCAATTTCAACCAAACATGCTAGAAATGCTCCAATTGAGCTAATTAGCTTATTGTGAGAATATTGCATTTGTCTGACAAAAGTGAAAAATGTAAATTTCCAATTTCAACCAAACATGCTAGAAATGTTCCAATTGAGCTAATTAGCTTATTGTGAGAATATTGCAATTGTCTGACAACAGTGAAAAATGTAAATTTCCAATTTCAACCAAACATGCTAGAAATGCTCCAATTGAGCTAATTAGCTTATTGTGAGAATATTACAAACGTCTGACAAAAGTGAAAAATTTAAAATTCTAATTTCAATCAAACATGCTAGAAATGCTCCAATTGCACAAATGAGCCTACTGTAAGAATTTTACAAACGTCTGACAAAACTGAAAATTTAAATTTTCAATTTCAACCAAACATTCTAGAAATGCTCCAATTGAGCTAATTAGCTTATTGTGAGAATATTGCAATTGTCTGACAAAAGCGAAAAATGTAAATTTCCAAGTTCAACCAAACATGCTAGAAATGCTCCAATTGAGCTAATTAGCTTATTGTGAGAATAATGCAATTGTCTGACAAAAGTGAAAAATGTAAATTTCCAATTTCAACCAAACATGCTAGAAATGCTCCAATTGAGCTAATTAGCTTATTGTGAGAATATTACAAAGGTCTGACAAAAGTGAAAAATGTAAATTTCCAATTTCAACCAAACATGCTAGAAATGCACCAACTGAGCTAATTAGCTTATTGTGAGAATATTGCAATTGTCTGACAAAAGCGAAAAATGCAAATTTCCAATTTCAACCTAACATGCTAAAAATGCTCCAATTGAGCTAATTAGCTTATTGTGAGAATATTACAAACGTCTGACAAAAGTGAAAAATGTAAAATTCCAATTTCAACCAAACATGCTAGAAATGCTCAAATTGCGCATATAAGCCTACTGTAAGAATTTTACAAACGTCTGACAAAACTGAAAAATGTAAATTTCCAATTTCAACCAAACATGCTAGAAATGCTCCAATTGAGCTAATTAGCTTATTGAGAGAATATTGCAATTGTCTGACAAAAGTGAAAAATGTAAATTTCCAATTTCAACCAAACATGCTAGAAATGCTCCAATTGAGCTAATTAGGTTATTGTGAGAATATTACAAACGTCTGACAAAACTGAAAAATGTGAATTTCCAATTTCAACCAAACATGCTAGAAATGCTCGAATTGCGAAATAAGCCTACTGTAAGAATTTTACAAACGTTTGACGAAACTGAAAAATGTAAATTTTCAATTTCAACCAAACATGCTAGAAATGCTCCAATTGAGCTAATTAGCTTATTGTGAGAATATTGCAATTGTCTGACAAAAGCGAAAAATGTAAATTTCCAAGTTCAACCAAACATGCTAGAAATGCTCCAATTGAGCTAATTAGCTTATTGTGAGAATAATGCAATTGTCTGACAAAAGTGAAAAATGTAAATTTCCAATTTCAACCAAACATGCTAGAAATGCTCCAATTGAGCTAATTAGCTTATTGTGAGAATATTACAAAGGTCTGACAAAACTGAAAAATGTAAATTTCCAATTTCAACCAAACATGCTAGAAATGCTCCAATTGAGCTAATTAGCTTATTGTGAGAATATTGCAATTGTCTGACAAAAGTGAAAAATGTAAATTTCCAATTTCAACCAAATATGCTAGAAATGTTCCAATTGAGCTAATTAGCTTATTGAGAGAATATTACAAACGTCTGACAAAACTAAAAAATGTAAATTTCCAATTTCAACCAAACATGCTAGAAATGCTCCAATTGAGCTAATTAGCTTATTGTGAGAATATTACTGCCCTATGCTGGTAAAACTAGTTACCAGACCAAATTTTAGTTTTTTCGCTCGCCACCCTAGAGTTTTTAATCAACTGAGCTAATTTTTACAACAGACATGTATTACAAGACAAAGAATGTTCCTATTTATTTTGAATAATCAAAGTAAAACCTAATCCTCAATAATCCCATTAAACTAGTTATGCAAGCAGAATGTTGAGTGATTAGGGCTGGTATTATGCTGGAACAACTAGCTAGCAACATTTACAGACTTATGAATGCAGTTATGCAATGCATGAAGCCATGGTTTCTGCTGGTAAAACTAGTTAGGATGTTTGCAAAAGTTTTTATTAACCAAAAATAACAAAAGTATTATATATCTACATAGTCACAGTATATAAAATTCAAGGCAATACCACACTGTCACATCGTATTTTGTGAATCTGCAAATATGACCCATGCAAGCTGCAGCATGGAAGAGAAACACACTGTTTGAATGAGCCATGCAGTGAGAGTGCGTAGTGAGTGTCAGAGAGAGAGAGAGAGAGAGAGAGAGGGAGAGAGAGAGAGGGAGAGAGAGAGAGGGAGGGAGAGAGGGAGGAGAGAGTGCACTGCCGTCATCAATCAGCGCCATAAAGATCAAATTTATATCGAGTTTCTGAACATTCCCTATATCGAGCAAACAAGTTTTATTCATTATTTAGTTGACAAGACGTCAACTAACCCGAGGATAGGTGGCACAATCAAAAGATCAGTAGTACTCTGTTCTACAATATTTTATTACAACAGCATTACTCAAGTCTGCACACTTTCCTAGGCAACAACTTTTGCAATCGGTGCGGTCATTATTTTGTAGCTGTTTAACACGTAACATCAAAAAAAATTCGACAATACTCGATTGGCGCTTACAATATAAATGCACATCGATTAGCCAACAATGAATTTTTGTAACACAATTCAATCCAACCTAAGACAAACCAACTGTTGCAATAATACTACATGTCAATGGAAATTTTGATGACATTCAACAGCTTTTTATTATTTTTAATGCATATAATATTTGCAACATGTACACGCAGATTGTATATTCTTATTTTAGGTTTATTGCACCTACCACTTGAGTGATAGTACAGGTGAACCTTATAGCAAGTTTGTTAAACTAAATGTGTTATGCCATGTTAAAATTATAAATATCATCACATGTGGGAAGCATGCATTTGCAAACCAAGTAATTATATTATGTACTTGGCTAATATCTTCATCTGTTATTAATTTTTATGATACTACCTTCTACATTATTCACAAAATATATTAACAATCTTGTCATTTAGTAAAATAGATCACTTTCTTATGAATATGTACATTTGGCTAGTGAGTACAACCACCACAAATATTATTTCAATGTTTATGAAAATTAGTACTAGTGTGACTCTTTCTCAAGCGCAAATTGATATCAATAACGCACAAACATTGTCTAAGTTAGCCAGAAACTAGTTTTGCCTGCTGAAAACAATTTCATCTACAGTGATTATGCAAAAACTTTTCTAGTTTTTAGATAATAAAAACTTTTGCAAACCTTTTAACTAGTTTTACCAGCAGATGCCATGGCTGCATGCATTGCATAACTGCATTCATAAGTCTGTAAATCTTGCTAGCTAGTTATTCCAGCATAATACCAGCCCTAATCACTCAACATTCTGCTTGCATAACTAGTTTAATGGGATTATTGAGGATTAGGTTTTACTTTGATTATTGAAAATAAATAGGAACATTCTTTGTCTTGTAATACATGTCTGTTGTAAAAATTAGCTCAGTTGATTAAAAACTCTAGGGTGGCGAGCGAAATAACTAAAATTTCGTCTGATAACTAGTTTTACCAACATAGGGCAGATTACAAACGTCTGACAAAACTGAAAAATGTAAATTTCTAATTTCAACCAAACATGCTAGAAATGTTCCAATTGAGCTAATTAGCTTATTGTGAGAATATTACAAACCTCTGACAAAAGTGAAAAATGTAAATTTCCAATTTCAACCAAACATGCTAGAAATGCTCCAATTGAGCTAATTAGCTTATTGTGAGAATATTGCAATTGTCTGACAAAAGTGAAAAATGTAAATTTCCAATTTCAACCAAACATGCTAGAAATGCTCCAATTGAGCTAATTAGCTTATTGTGAGAATATTACAAACGTCTGATAAAACTGAAAAATGTAAATTTCCAATTTCAACCAAACATGCTAGAAATGCTCAAATTGCGCAAATAAGCCTACTGTAAGAATTTTACAAACGTCTGACAAAACTGAAAAATGTAAATTTCTAATTTCAACCAAACATGCTAGAAATGCTCCAATTGAGCTAATTAGCTTATTGTGAGAATATTACAAACGTCTGACAAAACTGAAAAATGTAAATTTCCAATTCCAACCAAACATGCTAGAAGTGCTCCAATTGAGCTAATTAAGCTTATTGTGAGAATATTACAAACGTCTGACAAAACTGAAAAATGTAAATTTCTAATTTCAACTAAACATGCTAGAAATGCTCCAATTGAGCTAATTAGCTTATTGTGAGAATATTGCAATTGTCTGACCAAAGTGAAAAATGTAAATTTCCAATTTCAACCAAACATGCTAGAAATGCTCCAATTGAGCTAATTAGCTTATTGTGAGAATATTACAAAGGTCTGACAAAAGTGTAAAATGTAAATTTCCAATTTCAACCAAACATGCTAGAAATGCTCCAATTGAGCTAATTAGCTTATTGTGAGAATATTACAAACGTCTGACAAAACTGAAAAATGTAAATTTCTAATTTCAACTAAACATGCTAGAAATGCTCCAATTGAGCTAATTAGCTTATTGTGAGAATATTGCAATTGTCTGACAAAAGTGAAAAATGTAAATTTCCAATTTCAACCAAACATGCTAGAAATGCTCCAATTGAGCTAATTAGCTTATTGTGAGAATATTACAAACGTCTGACAAAACTGAAAAATGTAAATTTCCAATTTCAACCAAACATGCTAGAAATGCTCCAATTGAGCTAATTAGCTTATTGTGAGAATATTACAAACGTTTGACAAAACTGAAAAATGTAAATTTCCAATTTCAACCAAACATGCTAGAAATGCTCCAATTGAGCTAATTAGCTTATTGTGAGAATATTACAAACGTCTTACAAAACTGAAAAATGTAATTTTCCAATTTCAACCAAACATGCTAGGAATGCTCCAATTGAGCTAATTGGCTTATTGTGAGAATATTACAAACGTCTGACAAAACTGAAAAATGTAAATTTCCAATTTCAACCAAACATGCTAGAAATGCTCCAATTGAGCTAAATAGCTTATTGTGAGAATATTACAAACGTTTGACAAAACTGAAAAATGTAAATTTCCAATTTCAACCAAACATGCTAGAAATGCTCCAATTGAGCTAATTAGCTTATTGTGAGAATATTACAAACGTCTTACAAAACTGAAAAATGTAATTTTCCAATTTCAACCAAACATGCTAGGAATGCTCCAATTGAGCTAATTGGCTAATTGTGAGAATATTACAAACGTCTGACAAAACTGAAAAATGTAAATTTTCAATTTCAACCAAACATGCTAGAAATGCTCCAATTGAGCTAATTAGCTTATTGTGAGAATATTACAAACGTCTGACAAAACTGAAAAATGTGAATTTCCAATTTCAACCAAACATGCTAGAAATGCTCCAATTGAGCTAATTAGCTTATTGTGAGAATATTGCAATTGTCTGACAAAAGTGAAAAATGTAAATTTCCAATTTCAACCAAACATGCTAGAAATGTTCCAATTGAGCTAATTAGCTTATTGTGAGAATATTGCAATTGTCTGACAAAAGTGAAAAATGTAAATTTCCAATTTCAACCAAACATGCTAGAAATGCTCCAATTGAGCTAATTAGCTTATTGTGAGAATATTACAAACGTCTGACAAAAGTGAAAAATTTAAAATTCTAATTTCAATCAAACATGCTAGAAATGCTCCAATTGCGCAAATGATCCTACTGTAAGAATTTTACAAACGTCTGACAAAACTGAAAATTTAAATTTTCAATTTCAACCAAACATGCTAGAAATGCTCCAATTGGGCTAATTAGCTTATTGTGAGAATATTGCAATTGTTTGACAAAAGTGAAAAATGTAAATTTCCAATTTCAACCAAACATGCTAGAAATGCTCCAATTGAGCTAATTAGCTTATTGTGAGAATATTACAAACGTCTGACAAAACTGAAAAATGTAAATTTCCAATTTCAACCAAACATGCTAGAAATGCTCCAACTGAGCTAATTAGCTTATTGTGAGAACATTGCAATTGTCTGACAAAAGCGAAAAATGTAAATTTCCAATTTCAACCAAACATGCTAGAAATGCTCCAATTGAGCTAATTAGCTTATTGTGAGAATATTACAAACGTCTGACAAAAGTGAAAAATGTAAAATTCCAATTTCAACCAAACATGCTAGAAATGCTCAAATTGCGCATATAAGCCTACTGTAAGAATTTTACAAACGTCTGACAAAACTGAAAAATCTAAATTTCCAATTTCAACCAAACATGCTAAAAATGCTCCAATTGAGCTAATTAGCTTATTGAGAGAATATTGCAATTGTCTGACAAAAGTGAAAAATGTAAATTTCCAATTTCAACCAAACATGCTAGAAATGCTCCAATTGAGCTAATTAGGTTATTGTGAGAATATTACAAACGTCTGACAAAACTGAAAAATGTGAATTTGCAATTTCAACCAAACATGCTAGAAATGCTCGAATTGCGAAATAAGCCTACTGTAAGAATTTTACAAACGTTTGACGAAACTGAAAAATGTAAATTTCCAATTTCAACCAAATATGCTAGAAATGCTCCAATTGAGCTAATTAGCTTATTGAGAGAATATTACAAACGTCTGACAAAACTGAAAAATGTAAATTTCCAATTTCAACCAAACATGCTAGAAATGCTCCAATTGAGCTAATTAGCTTATTGTGAGAATATTACAAACGTCTGACAAAACTGAAAAATGTAAATTTCCAATTTCAACCAAACATGCTAGAAATGCTCCAATTGAGCTAATTAGCTTATTGTGAGAATATTGCAATTGTTTGACAAAAGTGAAAAATGTAAAATTCCAATTTCAACCAAACATGCTAGAAATGCTCCAATTGAGCTAATTAGCTTATTGTGAGAATATTACAAACGTCTGACCAAACTGAAAAATGTAAATTTCCAATTTCAACAAAACATGCTAGAAATGCTCCAATTGAGCTAATTAGCTTATTGTGAGAATATTACAAACGTCTGACAAAACTGAAAAATGTAAATTTCCAATTTCAACCAAACATGCTAGAAATGTTCCAATTGAGCTAATTAGCTTATTGTGAGAATATTACAAACCTCTGACAAAAGTGAAAAATGTAAATTTCCAATTTCAACCAAACATGCTAGAAATGCTCCAATTGAGCTAATTAGCTTATTGTGAGAATATTACAAACGTCTGACAAAACTGAAAAATGTAAATTTCCAATTTCAACCAAACATGCTAGAAATGCTCCAATTGAGCTAATTAGCTTATTGTGAGAATATTACAAACGTCTGACCAAACTGAAAAATGTAAATTTCCAATTTCAACCAAACATGCTAGAAATGCTCCAATTGAGCTAATTAGCTTATTGTGAGAATATTACAAACGTCTGACAAAACTGAAAAATGTAAATTTCCAATTTCAACCAAACATGCTAGAAATGTTCCAATTGAGCTAATTAGCTTATTGTGAGAATATTACAAACGTCTGACAAAAGTGAAAAATGTAATTTTCCAATTTCAACCAAACATGCTAGAAATGCTCCAATTGAGCTAATTAGCTTATTGTGAGAATATTGCAATTGTCTGACAAAAGTGAAAAATGTAAATTTCCAATTTCAACTAAACATGCTAGAAATGCTCCAATTGAGCTAATTAGCTTATTGTGAGAATATTGCAATTGTCTGACAAAAGTGAAAAATGTAAATTTCCAATTTCAACCAAACATGCTAGAAATGCTCCAATTGAGCTAATTAGCTTATTGTGAGAATATTGCAATTGTCTGACAAAACTGAAAAATGTAAATTTCCATCTTCAACCAAACATGCTAGAAATGCTCCAATTGAGCTAATTAGCTTATTGTGAGAATATTACAAAGGTCTGACAAAACTGAAAAATGTAAATTTCCAATTTCAACCAAACATGCTAGAAATGCTACAATTGAGCTAATTAGCTTACTGTGAGAATATTACAAACGTCTGACCAAACTGAAAAATGTAAATTTCCAATTTCAACCAAACATGCTAGAAATGCTCCAATTGAGCTAATTAGCTTATTGTGAGAATATTACAAACGTCTGACAAAAGTGAAAAATGTAATTTTCCAATTTCAACCAAACATGCTAGAAATGCTCCAATTGAGCTAATTAGCTTATTGTGAGAATATTGCAATTGTCTGACAAAAGTGAAAAATGTAAATTTCCAATTTCAACTAAACATACTAGAAATGCTCCAATTGAGCTAATTAGCTTATTGTGAGAATATTGCAATTGTCTGACAAAAGTGAAAAATGTAAATTTCCAATATCAACCAAACATGCTAGAAATGCTCCAATTGAGCTAATTAGCTTATTGTGAGAATATTGCAATTGTCTGACAAAACTGAAAAATGTAAATTTCCATCTTCAACCAAACATGCTAGAAATGCTCCAATTGAGCTAATTAGCTTATTGTGAGAATATTACAAAGGTCTGACAAAACTGAAAAATGTAAATTTCCAATTTCAACCAAACATGCTAGAAATGCTCCAATTGAGCTAATTAGCTTATTGTGAGAATATTACAAACGTCTGACAAAACTGAAAAATGTAAATTTCCAATTTCAACCAAACATGCTAGAAATGCTCCAATTGAGCTAATTAGCTTATTGTGAGAATATTACAAACGTCTGACAAAAGTGAAAAATGTAAATTTCCAATTTCAACCAAACATGCTAGAAATGCTCCAATTGAGCTAATTAGCTTATTGTGAGAATATTACAAACGTCTGACAAAACTGAAAAATGTGAATTTCCAATTTCAACCAAACATGCTAGAAATGCTCCAATTGAGCTAATTAGCTTATTGTGAGAATATTACAAACGTCTGACAAAACTGAAAAATGTAAATTTCCAATTTCAACCAAACATGCTAGAAATGCTCCAATTGAGCTAATTAGCTTATTGTGAGAATATTACAAACGTCTGACAAAACTGAAAAATGTAAATTTCTAATTTCAACTAAACATGCTAGAAAAGCTCCAATTGAGCTAATTAGCTTATTGTGAGAATATTGCAATTGTCTGACAAAAGTGAAAAATGTAAATTTCCAATTTCAACCAAAAATGCTAGAAATGCTCCAATTGAGCTAATTAGCTTTTTGTGAGAATATTGCAATTGTCTGACAAAAGTGAAAAATGTAAATTTCCAATTTCAACCAAACATGCTAGAAATGCTCCAATTGAGCTAATTAGCTTATTGTGAGAATATTACAAACGTCTGACAAAACTGAAAAATGTAAATTTCCAATTTCAACCAAACATGCTAGGAATGCTCCAATTGAGCTAATTAGCTTATTGTGAGAATATTACAAACGTCTGACAAAACTGAAAAATGTAAATTTCCAATTTCAACCAAACATGCTAGAAATGCTCCAACTGAGCTAATTAGCTTATTGTGAGAATATTGCAATTGTCTGACAAAAGTGAAAAATGTAAATTTCCAATTTCAACCAAACATGCTAGAAATGCTCCAATTGAGCTAATTAGCTTATTGTGAGAATATTACAAACGTCTGACAAAAGTGAAAAATTTAAAATTCTAATTTCAATCAAACATGCTAGAAATGCTCCAATTGCGCAAATGATCCTACTGTAAGAATTTTACAAACGTCTGACAAAACTGAAAATTTAAATTTTCAATTTCAACCAAACATGCTAGAAATGCTCCAATTGGGCTAATTAGCTTATTGTGAGAATATTGCAATTGTTTGACAAAAGTGAAAAATGTAAATTTCCAATTTCAACCAAACATGCTAGAAATGCTCCAATTGAGCTAATTAGCTTATTGTGAGAATATTACAAACGTCTGACAAAACTGAAAAATGTAAATTTCCAATTTCAACCAAACATGCTAGAAATGCTCCAACTGAGCTAATTAGCTTATTGTGAGAACATTGCAATTGTCTGACAAAAGCGAAAAATGTAAATTTCCAATTTCAACCAAACATGCTAGAAATGCTCCAATTGAGCTAATTAGCTTATTGTGAGAATATTACAAACGTCTGACAAAAGTGAAAAATGTAAAATTCCAATTTCAACCAAACATGCTAGAAATGCTCAAATTGCGCATATAAGCCTACTGTAAGAATTTTACAAACGTCTGACAAAACTGAAAAATCTAAATTTCCAATTTCAACCAAACATGCTAAAAATGCTCCAATTGAGCTAATTAGCTTATTGAGAGAATATTGCAATTGTCTGACAAAAGTGAAAAATGTAAATTTCCAATTTCAACCAAACATGCTAGAAATGCTCCAATTGAGCTAATTAGGTTATTGTGAGAATATTACAAACGTCTGACAAAACTGAAAAATGTGAATTTGCAATTTCAACCAAACATGCTAGAAATGCTCGAATTGCGAAATAAGCCTACTGTAAGAATTTTACAAACGTTTGACGAAACTGAAAAATGTAAATTTCCAATTTCAACCAAATATGCTAGAAATGCTCCAATTGAGCTAATTAGCTTATTGAGAGAATATTACAAACGTCTGACAAAACTGAAAAATGTAAATTTCCAATTTCAACCAAACATGCTAGAAATGCTCCAATTGAGCTAATTAGCTTATTGTGAGAATATTACAAACGTCTGACAAAACTGAAAAATGTAAATTTCCAATTTCAACCAAACATGCTAGAAATGCTCCAATTGAGCTAATTAGCTTATTGTGAGAATATTGCAATTGTTTGACAAAAGTGAAAAATGTAAAATTCCAATTTCAACCAAACATGCTAGAAATGCTCCAATTGAGCTAATTAGCTTATTGTGAGAATATTACAAACGTCTGACCAAACTGAAAAATGTAAATTTCCAATTTCAACAAAACATGCTAGAAATGCTCCAATTGAGCTAATTAGCTTATTGTGAGAATATTACAAACGTCTGACAAAACTGAAAAATGTAAATTTCCAATTTCAACCAAACATGCTAGAAATGTTCCAATTGAGCTAATTAGCTTATTGTGAGAATATTACAAACCTCTGACAAAAGTGAAAAATGTAAATTTCCAATTTCAACCAAACATGCTAGAAATGCTCCAATTGAGCTAATTAGCTTATTGTGAGAATATTACAAACGTCTGACAAAACTGAAAAATGTAAATTTCCAATTTCAACCAAACATGCTAGAAATGCTCCAATTGAGCTAATTAGCTTATTGTGAGAATATTACAAACGTCTGACCAAACTGAAAAATGTAAATTTCCAATTTCAACCAAACATGCTAGAAATGCTCCAATTGAGCTAATTAGCTTATTGTGAGAATATTACAAACGTCTGACAAAACTGAAAAATGTAAATTTCCAATTTCAACCAAACATGCTAGAAATGTTCCAATTGAGCTAATTAGCTTATTGTGAGAATATTACAAACGTCTGACAAAAGTGAAAAATGTAATTTTCCAATTTCAACCAAACATGCTAGAAATGCTCCAATTGAGCTAATTAGCTTATTGTGAGAATATTGCAATTGTCTGACAAAAGTGAAAAATGTAAATTTCCAATTTCAACTAAACATGCTAGAAATGCTCCAATTGAGCTAATTAGCTTATTGTGAGAATATTGCAATTGTCTGACAAAAGTGAAAAATGTAAATTTCCAATTTCAACCAAACATGCTAGAAATGCTCCAATTGAGCTAATTAGCTTATTGTGAGAATATTGCAATTGTCTGACAAAACTGAAAAATGTAAATTTCCATCTTCAACCAAACATGCTAGAAATGCTCCAATTGAGCTAATTAGCTTATTGTGAGAATATTACAAAGGTCTGACAAAACTGAAAAATGTAAATTTCCAATTTCAACCAAACATGCTAGAAATGCTACAATTGAGCTAATTAGCTTACTGTGAGAATATTACAAACGTCTGACCAAACTGAAAAATGTAAATTTCCAATTTCAACCAAACATGCTAGAAATGCTCCAATTGAGCTAATTAGCTTATTGTGAGAATATTACAAACGTCTGACAAAAGTGAAAAATGTAATTTTCCAATTTCAACCAAACATGCTAGAAATGCTCCAATTGAGCTAATTAGCTTATTGTGAGAATATTGCAATTGTCTGACAAAAGTGAAAAATGTAAATTTCCAATTTCAACTAAACATACTAGAAATGCTCCAATTGAGCTAATTAGCTTATTGTGAGAATATTGCAATTGTCTGACAAAAGTGAAAAATGTAAATTTCCAATATCAACCAAACATGCTAGAAATGCTCCAATTGAGCTAATTAGCTTATTGTGAGAATATTGCAATTGTCTGACAAAACTGAAAAATGTAAATTTCCATCTTCAACCAAACATGCTAGAAATGCTCCAATTGAGCTAATTAGCTTATTGTGAGAATATTACAAAGGTCTGACAAAACTGAAAAATGTAAATTTCCAATTTCAACCAAACATGCTAGAAATGCTCCAATTGAGCTAATTAGCTTATTGTGAGAATATTACAAACGTCTGACAAAACTGAAAAATGTAAATTTCCAATTTCAACCAAACATGCTAGAAATGCTCCAATTGAGCTAATTAGCTTATTGTGAGAATATTACAAACGTCTGACAAAAGTGAAAAATGTAAATTTCCAATTTCAACCAAACATGCTAGAAATGCTCCAATTGAGCTAATTAGCTTATTGTGAGAATATTACAAACGTCTGACAAAACTGAAAAATGTGAATTTCCAATTTCAACCAAACATGCTAGAAATGCTCCAATTGAGCTAATTAGCTTATTGTGAGAATATTACAAACGTCTGACAAAACTGAAAAATGTAAATTTCCAATTTCAACCAAACATGCTAGAAATGCTCCAATTGAGCTAATTAGCTTATTGTGAGAATATTACAAACGTCTGACAAAACTGAAAAATGTAAATTTCTAATTTCAACTAAACATGCTAGAAAAGCTCCAATTGAGCTAATTAGCTTATTGTGAGAATATTGCAATTGTCTGACAAAAGTGAAAAATGTAAATTTCCAATTTCAACCAAAAATGCTAGAAATGCTCCAATTGAGCTAATTAGCTTTTTGTGAGAATATTGCAATTGTCTGACAAAAGTGAAAAATGTAAATTTCCAATTTCAACCAAACATGCTAGAAATGCTCCAATTGAGCTAATTAGCTTATTGTGAGAATATTACAAACGTCTGACAAAACTGAAAAATGTAAATTTCCAATTTCAACCAAACATGCTAGGAATGCTCCAATTGAGCTAATTAGCTTATTGTGAGAATATTACAAACGTCTGACAAAACTGAAAAATGTAAATTTCCAATTTCAACCAAACATGCTAGAAATGCTCCAACTGAGCTAATTAGCTTATTGTGAGAATATTGCAATTGTCTGACAAAGGCGAAAAATGTAAATTTCCAATTTCAACCAAACATGCTAGAAATGCTCCAATTGAGCTAATTAGCTTATTGTGAGAATATTACAAACGTCTGACAAAAGTGAAAAATGTAAAATTCCAATTTCAACCAAACATGCTAGAAATGCTCAAATTGCGCATATAAGCCTACTGTAAGAATTTTACAAACGTCTGACAAAACTGAAAAATGTAAATTTCCAATTTCAACCAAACATGCTAGAAATGCTCCAATTGAGCTAATTAGCTTATTGAGAGAATATTGCAATTGTCTGACAAAAGTGAAAAATGTAAATTTCCAATTTCAACCAAACATGCTAGAAATGCTCCAATTGAGCTAATTAGGTTATTGTGAGAATATTACAAACGTCTGACAAAACTGAAAAATGTGAATTTCCAATTTCAACCAAACATGCTAGAAATGCTCCAATTGAGCTAATTAGCTTATTGTGAGAATATTGCAATTGTTTGACAAAAGTGAAAAATGTAAAATTCCAATTTCAACCAAACATGCTAGAAATGCTCCAATTGAGCTAATTAGCTTATTGTGAGAATATTACAAACGTCTGACCAAACTGAAAAATGTAAATTTCCAATTTCAACCAAACATGCTAGAAATGCTCCAATTGAGCTAATTAGCTTATTGTGAGAATATTACAAACGTCTGACAAAACTGAAAAATGTAAATTTCCAATTTCAACCAAACATGCTAGAAATGTTCCAATTGAGCTAATTAGCTTATTGTGAGAATATTACAAACCTCTGACAAAAGTGAAAAATGTAAATTTCCAATTTCAACCAAACATGCTAGAAATGCTCCAATTGAGCTAATTAGCTTATTGTGAGAATATTACAAACGTCTGATAAAACTGAAAAATGTAAATTTTCAATTTCAACCAAACATGCTAGAAATGCTCCAATTGAGCTAATTAGCTTATTATGAGAATATTGCAATTGTCTGACAAAAGGGAAAAATGTAAATTTCCAATTTCAACCAAACATGCTAGAAATGCTCCAATTGAGCTAATTAGCTTATTGTGAGAATATTGCAATTGTCTGACAAAAGTGAAAAATGTAAATTTCCAATTTCAACTAAACATGCTAGAAATGCTCCAATTGAGCTAATTAGCTTATTGTGAGAATATTGCAATTGTCTGACAAAAGTGAAAAATGTAAATTTCCAATTTCAACCAAACATGCTAGAAATGCTCCAATTGAGCTAATTAGCTTATTGTGAGAATATTGCAATTGTCTGACAAAACTGAAAAATGTAAATTTCCATCTTCAACCAAACATGCTAGAAATGCTCCAATTGAGCTAATTAGCTTATTGTGAGAATATTACAAAGGTCTGACAAAACTGAAAAATGTAAATTTCCAATTTCAACCAAACATGCTAGAAATGCTCCAATTGAGCTAATTAGCTTACTGTGAGAATATTACAAACGTCTGACCAAACTGAAAAATGTAAATTTCCAATTTCAACCAAACATGCTAGAAATGCTCCAATTGAGCTAATTAGCTTATTGTGAGAATATTGCAATTGTCTGACAAAACTGAAAAATGTAAATTTCCATATTCAACCAAACATGCTAGAAATGCTCCAATTGAGCTAATTAGCTTATTGTGAGAATATTACAAAGGTCTGACAAAACTGAAAAATGTAAATTTCCAATTTCAACCAAACATGCTAGAAATGCTCCAATTGAGCTAATTAGCTTATTGTGAGAATATTACAAACGTCTGACAAAACTGAAAAATGTAAATTTCCAATTTCAACCAAACATGCTAGAAATGCTCCAATTGAGCTAATTAGCTTATTGTGAGAATATTACAAACGTCTGACAAAAGTGAAAAATGTAAATTTCCAATTTCAACCAAACATGCTAGAAATGCTCCAATTGAGCTAATTAGCTTATTGTGAGAATATTACAAACGTCTGACAAAACTGAAAAATGTGAATTTCCAATTTCAACCAAACATGCTAGAAATGCTCCAATTGAGCTAATTAGCTTATTGTGAGAATATTACAAACGTCTGACAAAACTGAAAAATGTAAATTTCCAATTTCAACCAAACATGCTAGAAATGCTCCAATTGAGCTAATTAGCTTATTGTGAGAATATTACAAACGTCTGACAAAACTGAAAAATGTAAATTTCTAATTTCAACTAAACATGCTAGAAAAGCTCCAATTGAGCTTATTAGCTTATTGTGAGAATATTGCAATTGTCTGACAAAAGTGAAAAATGTAAATTTCCAATTTCAACCAAACATGCTAGAAATGCTCCAATTGAGCTAATTAGCTTTTTGTGAGAATATTGCAATTGTCTGACAAAAGTGAAAAATGTAAATTTCCAATTTCAACCAAACATGCTAGAAATGCTCCAATTGAGCTAATTAGCTTATTGTGAGAATATTACAAACGTCTGACAAAACTGAAAAATGTAAATTTCCAATTTCAACCAAACATGCTAGGAATGCTCCAATTGAGCTAATTAGCTTATTGTGAGAATATTACAAACGTCTGACAAAACTGAAAAATGTAAATTTCCAATTTCAACCAAACATGCTAGAAATGCTCCAACTGAGCTAATTAGCTTATTGTGAGAATATTGCAATTGTCTGACAAAAGCGAAAAATGTAAATTTCCAATTTCAACCAAACATGCTAGAAATGCTCCAATTGAGCTAATTAGCTTATTGTGAGAATATTACAAACGTCTGACAAAAGTGAAAAATGTAAAATTCCAATTTCAACCAAACATGCTAGAAATGCTCAAATTGCGCATATAAGCCTACTGTAAGAATTTTACAAACGTCTGACAAAACTGAAAAATGTAAATTTCCAATTTCAACCAAACATGCTAGAAATGCTCCAATTGAGCTAATTAGCTTATTGAGAGAATATTGCAATTGTCTGACAAAAGTGAAAAATGTAAATTTCCAATTTCAACCAAACATGCTAGAAATGCTCCAATTGAGCTGATTAGGTTATTGTGAGAATATTACAAACGTCTGACAAAACTGAAAAATGTGAATTTCCAATTTCAACCAAACATGCTAGAAATGCTCCAATTGAGCTAATTAGCTTATTGTGAGAATATTACAAAGGTCTGACAAAACTGAAAAATGTAAATTTCCACTTTCAACCAAACATGCTAGAAATGCTCCAATTGAGCTAATTAGCTTATTGTGAGAATATTGCAATTGTTTGACAAAAGTGAAAAATGTAAAATTCCAATTTCAACCAAACATGCTAGAAATTGTCCAATTGAGCTAATTAGCTTATTGTGAGAATATTACAAACGTCTGACCAAACTGAAAAATGTAAATTTCCAATTTCAACCAAACATGCTAGAAATGCTCCAATTGAGCTAATTAGCTTATTGTGAGAATATTACAAACGTCTGACAAAACTGAAAAATGTAAATTTCCAATTTCAACCAAACATGCTAGAAATGTTCCAATTGAGCTAATTAGCTTATTGTGAGAATATTACAAACCTCTGACAAAAGTGAAAAATGTAAATTTCCAATTTCAACCAAACATGCTAGAAATGCTCCAATTGAGCTAATTAGCTTATTGTGAGAATATTACAAACGTCTGATAAAACTGAAAAATGTAAATTTTCAATTTCAACCAAACATGCTAGAAATGCTCCAATTGAGCTAATTAGCTTATTGTGAGAATATTGCAATTGTCTGACAAAAGGGAAAAATGTAAATTTCCAATTTCAACCAAACATGCTAGAAATGCTCCAATTGAGCTAATTAGCTTATTGTGAGAATATTACAAACGTCTGACAAAACTGAAAAATGTAAATTTCCAATTTCAACCAAACATGCTAGGAATGCTCCAATTGAGCTAATTAGCTTATTGTGAGAATATTACAAACGTCTGACAAAACTGAAAAATGTAAATTTCCAATTTCAACCAAACATGCTAGAAATGCTCCAACTGAGCTAATTAGCTTATTGTGAGAATATTGCAATTGTCTGACAAAAGCGAAAAATGTAAATTTCCAATTTCAACCAAACATGCTAGAAATGCTCCAATTGAGCTAATTAGCTTATTGTGAGAATATTACAAACGTCTGACAAAAGTGAAAAATGTAAAATTCCAATTTCAACCAAACATGCTAAAAATGCTCAAATTGCGCATATAAGCCTACTGTAAGAATTTTACAAACGTCTGACAAAACTGAAAAATGTAAATTTCCAATTTCAACCAAACATGCTAGAAATGCTCCAATTGAGCTAATTAGCTTATTGAGAGAATATTGCAATTGTCTGACAAAAGTGAAAAATGTAAATTTCCAATTTCAACCAAACATGCTAGAAATGCTCCAATTGAGCTAATTAGGTTATTGTGAGAATATTACAAACGTCTGACAAAACTGAAAAATGTGAATTTCCAATTTCAACCAAACATGCTAGAAATGCTCCAATTGAGCTAATTAGCTTATTGTGAGAATATTACAAAGGTCTGACAAAACTGAAAAATGTAAATTTCCAATTTCAACCAAACATGCTAGAAATGCTCCAATTGAGCTAATTAGCTTATTGTGAGAATATTGCAATTGTTTGACAAAAGTGAAAAATGTAAAATTCCAATTTCAACCAAACATGCTAGAAATGCTCCAATTGAGCTAATTAGCTTATTGTGAGAATATTACAAACGTCTGACCAAACTGAAAAATGTAAATTTCCAATTTCAACCAAACATGCTAGAAATGCTCCAATTGAGCTAATTAGCTTATTGTGAGAATATTACAAACGTCTGACAAAACTGAAAAATGTAAATTTCCAATTTCAACCAAACATGCTAGAAATGTTCCAATTGAGCTAATTAGCTTATTGTGAGAATATTACAAACCTCTGACAAAAGTGAAAAATGTAAATTTCCAATTTCAACCAAACATGCTAGAAATGCTCCAATTGAGCTAATTAGCTTATTGTGAGAATATTACAAACGTCTGATAAAACTGAAAAATGTAAATTTTCAATTTCAACCAAACATGCTAGAAATGCTCCAATTGAGCTAATTAGCTTATTATGAGAATATTGCAATTGTCTGACAAAAGGGAAAAATGTAATTTTCCAATTTCAACCAAACATGCTAGAAATGTTCCAATTGAGCTAATTAGCTTATTGTGAGAATATTACAAACCTCTGACAAAAGTGAAAAATGTAAATTTCCAATTTCAACCAAACATGCTAGAAATGCTCCAATTGAGCTAATTAGCTTATTGTGAGAATATTGCAATTGTCTGACAAAACTGAAAAATGTAAATTTCCATCTTCAACCAAACATGCTAGAAATGCTCCAATTGAGCTAATTAGCTTATTGTGAGAATATTACAAAGGTCTGACAAAACTGAAAAATGTAAATTTCCAATTTCAACCAAACATGCTAGAAATGCTCCAATTGAGCTAATTAGCTTATTGTGAGAATATTACAAACGTCTGACAAAACTGAAAAATGTAAATTTCCAATTTCAACCAAACATGCTAGAAATGCTCCAATTGAGCTAATTAGCTTATTGTGAGAATATTACAAACGTCTGACAAAAGTGAAAAATGTAAATTTCCAATTTCAACCAAACATGCTAGAAATGCTCCAATTGAGCTAATTAGCTTATTGTGAGAATATTACAAACGTCTGACAAAACTGAAAAATGTGAATTTCCAATTTCAACCAAACATGCTAGAAATGCTCCAATTGAGCTAATTAGCTTATTGTGAGAATATTACAAACGTCTGACAAAACTGAAAAATGTAAATTTCCAATTTCAACCAAACATGCTAGAAATGCTCCAATTGAGCTAATTAGCTTATTGTGAGAATATTACAAACGTCTGACAAAACTGAAAAATGTAAATTTCTAATTTCAACTAAACATGCTAGAAAAGCTCCAATTGAGCTAATTAGCTTATTGTGAGAATATTGCAATTGTCTGACAAAAGTGAAAAATGTAAATTTCCAATTTCAACCAAAAATGCTAGAAATGCTCCAATTGAGCTAATTAGCTTTTTGTGAGAATATTGCAATTGTCTGACAAAAGTGAAAAATGTAAATTTCCAATTTCAACCAAACATGCTAGAAATGCTCCAATTGAGCTAATTAGCTTATTGTGAGAATATTACAAACGTCTGACAAAACTGAAAAATGTAAATTTCCAATTTCAACCAAACATGCTAGG
Organism: Watersipora subatra; assembly: GCF_963576615.1. Classification (NCBI taxonomy): domain Eukaryota; kingdom Metazoa; phylum Bryozoa; class Gymnolaemata; order Cheilostomatida; family Watersiporidae; genus Watersipora; species Watersipora subatra. Next base: position 212,849 of record NW_027045389.1, read on the forward strand.
AATGCTCCAATTGAGCTAATTAGCTTATTGTGAGAATATTACAAACGTCTGACAAAACTGAAAAATGTAAATTTCCAATTTCAACCAAACATGCTAGAAATGCTCCAACTGAGCTAATTAGCTTATTGTGAGAATATTGCAATTGTCTGACAAAGGCGAAAAATGTAAATTTCCAATTTCAACCAAACATGCTAGAAATGCTCCAATTGAGCTAATTAGCTTATTGTGAGAATATTACAAACGTCTGACAAAAGTGAAAAATGTAAAATTCCAATTTCAACCAAACATGCTAGAAATGCTCAAATTGCGCATATAAGCCTACTGTAAGAATTTTACAAACGTCTGACAAAACTGAAAAATGTAAATTTCCAATTTCAACCAAACATGCTAGAAATGCTCCAATTGAGCTAATTAGCTTATTGAGAGAATATTGCAATTGTCTGACAAAAGTGAAAAATGTAAATTTCCAATTTCAACCAAACATGCTAGAAATGCTCCAATTGAGCTAATTAGGTTATTGTGAGAATATTACAAACGTCTGACAAAACTGAAAAATGTGAATTTCCAATTTCAACCAAACATGCTAGAAATGCTCCAATTGAGCTAATTAGCTTATTGTGAGAATATTGCAATTGTTTGACAAAAGTGAAAAATGTAAAATTCCAATTTCAACCAAACATGCTAGAAATGCTCCAATTGAGCTAATTAGCTTATTGTGAGAATATTACAAAGGTCTGACAAAACTGAAAAATGTAAATTTCCAATTTCAACCAAACATGCTAGAAATGCTCCAATTGAGCTAATTAGCTTATTGTGAGAATATTACAAACGTCTGACAAAACTGAAAAATGTAAATTTCCAATTTCAACCAAACATGCTAGAAATGCTCCAATTGAGCTAATTAGCTTATTGTGAGAATATTACAAACGTCTGACAAAAGTGAAAAATGTAAATTTCCAATTTCAACCAAACATGCTAGAAATGCTCCAATTGAGCTAATTAGCTTATTGTGAGAATATTACAAACGTCTGACAAAACTGAAAAATGTGAATTTCCAATTTCAACCAAACATGCTAGAAATGCTCCAATTGAGCTAATTAGCTTATTGTGAGAATATTACAAACGTCTGACAAAACTGAAAAATGTAAATTTCCAATTTCAACCAAACATGCTAGAAATGCTCCAATTGAGCTAATTAGCTTATTGTGAGAATATTACAAACGTCTGACAAAACTGAAAAATGTAAATTTCTAATTTCAACTAAACATGCTAGAAAAGCTCCAATTGAGCTAATTAGCTTATTGTGAGAATATTGCAATTGTCTGACAAAAGTGAAAAATGTAAATTTCCAATTTCAACCAAAAATGCTAGAAATGCTCCAATTGAGCTAATTAGCTTTTTGTGAGAATATTGCAATTGTCTGACAAAAGTGAAAAATGTAAATTTCCAATTTCAACCAAACATGCTAGAAATGCTCCAATTGAGCTAATTAGCTTATTGTGAGAATATTACAAACGTCTGACAAAACTGAAAAATGTAAATTTCCAATTTCAACCAAACATGCTAGGAATGCTCCAATTGAGCTAATTAGCTTATTGTGAGAATATTACAAACGTCTGACAAAACTGAAAAATGTAAATTTCCAATTTCAACCAAACATGCTAGAAATGCTCCAACTGAGCTAATTAGCTTATTGTGAGAATATTGCAATTGTCTGACAAAGGCGAAAAATGTAAATTTCCAATTTCAACCAAACATGCTAGAAATGCTCCAATTGAGCTAATTAGCTTATTGTGAGAATATTACAAACGTCTGACAAAAGTGAAAAATGTAAAATTCCAATTTCAACCAAACATGCTAGAAATGCTCAAATTGCGCATATAAGCCTACTGTAAGAATTTTACAAACGTCTGACAAAACTGAAAAATGTAAATTTCCAATTTCAACCAAACATGCTAGAAATGCTCCAATTGAGCTAATTAGCTTATTGAGAGAATATTGCAATTGTCTGACAAAAGTGAAAAATGTAAATTTCCAATTTCAACCAAACATGCTAGAAATGCTCCAATTGAGCTAATTAGGTTATTGTGAGAATATTACAAACGTCTGACAAAACTGAAAAATGTGAATTTCCAATTTCAACCAAACATGCTAGAAATGCTCCAATTGAGCTAATTAGCTTATTGTGAGAATATTGCAATTGTTTGACAAAAGTGAAAAATGTAAAATTCCAATTTCAACCAAACATGCTAGAAATGCTCCAATTGAGCTAATTAGCTTATTGTGAGAATATTACAAACGTCTGACCAAACTGAAAAATGTAAATTTCCAATTTCAACCAAACATGCTAGAAATGCTCCAATTGAGCTAATTAGCTTATTGTGAGAATATTACAAACGTCTGACAAAACTGAAAAATGTAAATTTCCAATTTCAACCAAACATGCTAGAAATGTTCCAATTGAGCTAATTAGCTTATTGTGAGAATATTACAAACCTCTGACAAAAGTGAAAAATGTAAATTTCCAATTTCAACCAAACATGCTAGAAATGCTCCAATTGAGCTAATTAGCTTATTGTGAGAATATTACAAACGTCTGATAAAACTGAAAAATGTAAATTTTCAATTTCAACCAAACATGCTAGAAATGCTCCAATTGAGCTAATTAGCTTATTATGAGAATATTGCAATTGTCTGACAAAAGGGAAAAATGTAATTTTCCAATTTCAACCAAACATGCTAGAAATGCTCCAATTGAGCTAATTAGCTTATTGTGAGAATATTGCAATTGTCTGACAAAAGTGAAAAATGTAAATTTCCAATTTCAACTAAACATGCTAGAAATGCTCCAATTGAGCTAATTAGCTTATTGTGAGAATATTGCAATTGTCTGACAAAAGTGAAAAATGTAAATTTCCAATTTCAACCAAACATGCTAGAAATGCTCCAATTGAGCTAATTAGCTTATTGTGAGAATATTGCAATTGTCTGACAAAACTGAAAAATGTAAATTTCCATCTTCAACCAAACATGCTAGAAATGCTCCAATTGAGCTAATTAGCTTATTGTGAGAATATTACAAAGGTCTGACAAAACTGAAAAATGTAAATTTCCAATTTCAACCAAACATGCTAGAAATGCTCCAATTGAGCTAATTAGCTTACTGTGAGAATATTACAAACGTCTGACCAAACTGAAAAATGTAAATTTCCAATTTCAACCAAACATGCTAGAAATGCTCCAATTGAGCTAATTAGCTTATTGTGAGAATATTGCAATTGTCTGACAAAACTGAAAAATGTAAATTTCCATATTCAACCAAACATGCTAGAAATGCTCCAATTGAGCTAATTAGCTTATTGTGAGAATATTACAAAGGTCTGACAAAACTGAAAAATGTAAATTTCCAATTTCAACCAAACATGCTAGAAATGCTCCAATTGAGCTAATTAGCTTATTGTGAGAATATTACAAACGTCTGACAAAACTGAAAAATGTAAATTTCCAATTTCAACCAAACATGCTAGAAATGCTCCAATTGAGCTAATTAGCTTATTGTGAGAATATTACAAACGTCTGACAAAAGTGAAAAATGTAAATTTCCAATTTCAACCAAACATGCTAGAAATGCTCCAATTGAGCTAATTAGCTTATTGTGAGAATATTACAAACGTCTGACAAAACTGAAAAATGTGAATTTCCAATTTCAACCAAACATGCTAGAAATGCTCCAATTGAGCTAATTAGCTTATTGTGAGAATATTACAAACGTCTGACAAAACTGAAAAATGTAAATTTCCAATTTCAACCAAACATGCTAGAAATGCTCCAATTGAGCTAATTAGCTTATTGTGAGAATATTACAAACGTCTGACAAAACTGAAAAATGTAAATTTCTAATTTCAACTAAACATGCTAGAAAAGCTCCAATTGAGCTAATTAGCTTATTGTGAGAATATTGCAATTGTCTGACAAAAGTGAAAAATGTAAATTTCCAATTTCAACCAAACATGCTAGAAATGCTCCAATTGAGCTAATTAGCTTTTTGTGAGAATATTGCAATTGTCTGACAAAAGTGAAAAATGTAAATTTCCAATTTCAACCAAACATGCTAGAAATGCTCCAATTGAGCTAATTAGCTTATTGTGAGAATATTACAAACGTCTGACAAAACTGAAAAATGTAAATTTCCAATTTCAACCAAACATGCTAGGAATGCTCCAATTGAGCTAATTAGCTTATTGTGAGAATATTACAAACGTCTGACAAAACTGAAAAATGTAAATTTCCAATTTCAACCAAACATGCTAGAAATGCTCCAACTGAGCTAATTAGCTTATTGTGAGAATATTGCAATTGTCTGACAAAAGCGAAAAATGTAAATTTCCAATTTCAACCAAACATGCTAGAAATGCTCCAATTGAGCTAATTAGCTTATTGTGAGAATATTACAAACGTCTGACAAAAGTGAAAAATGTAAAATTCCAATTTCAACCAAACATGCTAGAAATGCTCAAATTGCGCATATAAGCCTACTGTAAGAATTTTACAAACGTCTGACAAAACTGAAAAATGTAAATTTCCAATTTCAACCAAACATGCTAGAAATGCTCCAATTGAGCTAATTAGCTTATTGAGAGAATATTGCAATTGTCTGACAAAAGTGAAAAATGTAAATTTCCAATTTCAACCAAACATGCTAGAAATGCTCCAATTGAGCTAATTAGGTTATTGTGAGAATATTACAAACGTCTGACAAAACTGAAAAATGTGAATTTCCAATTTCAACCAAACATGCTAGAAATGCTCCAATTGAGCTAATTAGCTTATTGTGAGAATATTACAAAGGTCTGACAAAACTGAAAAATGTAAATTTCCACTTTCAACCAAACATGCTAGAAATGCTCCAATTGAGCTAATTAGCTTATTGTGAGAATATTGCAATTGTTTGACAAAAGTGAAAAATGTAAAATTCCAATTTCAACCAAACATGCTAGAAATGCTCCAATTGAGCTAATTAGCTTATTGTGAGAATATTACAAACGTCTGACCAAACTGAAAAATGTAAATTTCCAATTTCAACCAAACATGCTAGAAATGCTCCAATTGAGCTAATTAGCTTATTGTGAGAATATTACAAACGTCTGACAAAACTGAAAAATGTAAATTTCCAATTTCAACCAAACATGCTAGAAATGTTCCAATTGAGCTAATTAGCTTATTGTGAGAATATTACAAACCTCTGACAAAAGTGAAAAATGTAAATTTCCAATTTCAACCAAACATGCTAGAAATGCTCCAATTGAGCTAATTAGCTTATTGTGAGAATATTACAAACGTCTGATAAAACTGAAAAATGTAAATTTTCAATTTCAACCAAACATGCTAGAAATGCTCCAATTGAGCTAATTAGCTTATTGTGAGAATATTGCAATTGTCTGACAAAAGGGAAAAATGTAAATTTCCAATTTCAACCAAACATGCTAGAAATGCTCCAATTGAGCTAATTAGCTTATTGTGAGAATATTACAAACGTCTGACAAAACTGAAAAATGTAAATTTCCAATTTCAACCAAACATGCTAGGAATGCTCCAATTGAGCTAATTAGCTTATTGTGAGAATATTACAAACGTCTGACAAAACTGAAAAATGTAAATTTCCAATTTCAACCAAACATGCTAGAAATGCTCCAACTGAGCTAATTAGCTTATTGTGAGAATATTGCAATTGTCTGACAAAAGCGAAAAATGTAAATTTCCAATTTCAACCAAACATGCTAGAAATGCTCCAATTGAGCTAATTAGCTTATTGTGAGAATATTACAAACGTCTGACAAAAGTGAAAAATGTAAAATTCCAATTTCAACCAAACATGCTAGAAATGCTCAAATTGCGCATATAAGCCTACTGTAAGAATTTTACAAACGTCTGACAAAACTGAAAAATGTAAATTTCCAATTTCAACCAAACATGCTAGAAATGCTCCAATTGAGCTAATTAGCTTATTGAGAGAATATTGCAATTGTCTGACAAAAGTGAAAAATGTAAATTTCCAATTTCAACCAAACATGCTAGAAATGCTCCAATTGAGCTAATTAGGTTATTGTGAGAATATTACAAACGTCTGACAAAACTGAAAAATGTGAATTTCCAATTTCAACCAAACATGCTAGAAATGCTCCAATTGAGCTAATTAGCTTATTGTGAGAATATTACAAAGGTCTGACAAAACTGAAAAATGTAAATTTCCAATTTCAACCAAACATGCTAGAAATGCTCCAATTGAGCTAATTAGCTTATTGTGAGAATATTGCAATTGTTTGACAAAAGTGAAAAATGTAAAATTCCAATTTCAACCAAACATGCTAGAAATGCTCCAATTGAGCTAATTAGCTTATTGTGAGAATATTACAAACGTCTGACCAAACTGAAAAATGTAAATTTCCAATTTCAACCAAACATGCTAGAAATGCTCCAATTGAGCTAATTAGCTTATTGTGAGAATATTACAAACGTCTGACAAAACTGAAAAATGTAAATTTCCAATTTCAACCAAACATGCTAGAAATGTTCCAATTGAGCTAATTAGCTTATTGTGAGAATATTACAAACCTCTGACAAAAGTGAAAAATGTAAATTTCCAATTTCAACCAAACATGCTAGAAATGCTCCAATTGAGCTAATTAGCTTATTGTGAGAATATTACAAACGTCTGATAAAACTGAAAAATGTAAATTTTCAATTTCAACCAAACATGCTAGAAATGCTCCAATTGAGCTAATTAGCTTATTATGAGAATATTGCAATTGTCTGACAAAAGGGAAAAATGTAATTTTCCAATTTCAACCAAACATGCTAGAAATGCTCCAATTGAGCTAATTAGCTTATTGTGAGAATATTGCAATTGTCTGACAAAAGTGAAAAATGTAAATTTCCAATTTCAACTAAACATGCTAGAAATGCTCCAATTGAGCTAATTAGCTTATTGTGAGAATATTGCAATTGTCTGACAAAAGTGAAAAATGTAAATTTCCAATTTCAACCAAACATGCTAGAAATGCTCCAATTGAGCTAATTAGCTTATTGTGAGAATATTGCAATTGTCTGACAAAACTGAAAAATGTAAATTTCCATCTTCAACCAAACATGCTAGAAATGCTCCAATTGAGCTAATTAGCTTATTGTGAGAATATTACAAAGGTCTGACAAAACTGAAAAATGTAAATTTCCAATTTCAACCAAACATGCTAGAAATGCTCCAATTGAGCTAATTAGCTTACTGTGAGAATATTACAAACGTCTGACCAAACTGAAAAATGTAAATTTCCATATTCAACCAAACATGCTAGAAATGCTCCAATTGAGCTAATTAGCTTATTGTGAGAATATTACAAAGGTCTGACAAAACTGAAAAATGTAAATTTCCAATTTCAACCAAACATGCTAGAAATGCTCCAATTGAGCTAATTAGCTTATTGTGAGAATATTACAAACGTCTGACAAAACTGAAAAATGTAAATTTCCAATTTCAACCAAACATGCTAGAAATGCTCCAATTGAGCTAATTAGCTTATTGTGAGAATATTACAAACGTCTGACAAAAGTGAAAAATGTAAATTTCCAATTTCAACCAAACATGCTAGAAATGCTCCAATTGAGCTAATTAGCTTATTGTGAGAATATTACAAACGTCTGACAAAACTGAAAAATGTGAATTTCCAATTTCAACCAAACATGCTAGAAATGCTCCAATTGAGCTAATTAGCTTATTGTGAGAATATTACAAACGTCTGACAAAACTGAAAAATGTAAATTTCCAATTTCAACCAAACATGCTAGAAATGCTCCAATTGAGCTAATTAGCTTATTGTGAGAATATTACAAACGTCTGACAAAACTGAAAAATGTAAATTTCTAATTTCAACTAAACATGCTAGAAAAGCTCCAATTGAGCTAATTAGCTTATTGTGAGAATATTGCAATTGTCTGACAAAAGTGAAAAATGTAAATTTCCAATTTCAACCAAACATGCTAGAAATGCTCCAATTGAGCTAATTAGCTTTTTGTGAGAATATTGCAATTGTCTGACAAAAGTGAAAAATGTAAATTTCCAATTTCAACCAAACATGCTAGAAATGCTCCAATTGAGCTAATTAGCTTATTGTGAGAATATTACAAACGTCTGACAAAACTAAAAAATGTAAATTTCCAATTTCAACCAAACATGCTAGGAATGCTCCAATTGAGCTAATTAGCTTATTGTGAGAATATTACAAACGTCTGACAAAACTGAAAAATGTAAATTTCCAATTTCAACCAAACATGCTAGAAATGCTCCAACTGAGCTAATTAGCTTATTGTGAGAATATTGCAATTGTCTGACAAAAGCGAAAAATGTAAATTTCCAATTTCAACCAAACATGCTAGAAATGCTCCAATTGAGCTAATTAGCTTATTGTGAGAATATTACAAACGTCTGACAAAAGTGAAAAATGTAAAATTCCAATTTCAACCAAACATGCTAGAAATGCTCAAATTGCGCATATAAGCCTACTGTAAGAATTTTACAAACGTCTGACAAAACTGAAAAATGTAAATTTCCAATTTCAACCAAACATGGTAGAAATGCTCCAATTGAGCTAATTAGCTTATTGAGAGAATATTGCAATTGTCTGACAAAAGTGAAAAATGTAAATTTCCAATTTCAACCAAACATGCTAGAAATGCTCCAATTGAGCTAATTAGGTTATTGTGAGAATATTACAAACGTCTGACAAAACTGAAAAATGTGAATTTCCAATTTCAACCAAACATGCTAGAAATGCTCCAATTGAGCTAATTAGCTTATTGTGAGAATATTACAAAGGTCTGACAAAACTGAAAAATGTAAATTTCCACTTTCAACCAAACATGCTAGAAATGCTCCAATTGAGCTAATTAGCTTATTGTGAGAATATTGCAATTGTTTGACAAAAGTGAAAAATGTAAAATTCCAATTTCAACCAAACATGCTAGAAATGCTCCAATTGAGCTAATTAGCTTATTGTGAGAATATTACAAACGTCTGACCAAACTGAAAAATGTAAATTTCCAATTTCAACCAAACATGCTAGAAATGCTCCAATTGAGCTAATTAGCTTATTGTGAGAATATTACAAACGTCTGACAAAACTGAAAAATGTAAATTTCCAATTTCAACCAAACATGCTAGAAATGTTCCAATTGAGCTAATTAGCTTATTGTGAGAATATTACAAACCTCTGACAAAAGTGAAAAATGTAAATTTCCAATTTCAACCAAACATGCTAGAAATGCTCCAATTGAGCTAATTAGCTTATTGTGAGAATATTACAAACGTCTGATAAAACTGAAAAATGTAAATTTTCAATTTCAACCAAACATGCTAGAAATGCTCCAATTGAGCTAATTAGCTTATTGTGAGAATATTGCAATTGTCTGACAAAAGGGAAAAATGTAAATTTCCAATTTCAACCAAACATGCTAGAAATGCTCCAATTGAGCTAATTAGCTTATTGTGAGAATATTACAAACGTCTGACCAAACTGATAAATGTAAATTTCCAATTTCAACCAAACATGCTAGAAATGCTCCAATTGAGCTAATTAGCTTATTGTGAGAATATTACAAACGTCTGACAAAACTGAAAAATGTAAATTTCCAATTTCAACCAAACATGCTAGAAATGTTCCAATTGAGCTAATTAGCTTATTGTGAGAATATTACAAACGTCTGACAAAAGTGAAAAATGTAATTTTCCAATTTCAACCAAACATGCTAGAAATGCTCCAATTGAGCTAATTAGCTTATTGTGAGAATATTGCAATTGTCTGACAAAACTGAAAAATGTAAATTTCCATCTTCAACCAAACATGCTAGAAATGCTCCAATTGAGCTAATTAGCTTATTGTGAGAATATTACAAAGGTCTGACAAAACTGAAAAATGTAAATTTCCAATTTCAACCAAACATGCTAGAAATGCTCCAATTGAGCTAATTAGCTTATTGTGAGAATATTACAAACGTCTGACAAAACTGAAAAATGTAAATTTCCAATTTCAACCAAACATGCTAGAAATGCTCCAATTGAGCTAATTAGCTTATTGTGAGAATATTACAAAGGTCTGACAAAAGTGAAAAATGTAAATTTCCAATTTCAACCAAACATGCTAGAAATGCTCCAATTGAGCTAATTAGCTTATTGTGAGAATATTACAAACGTCTGACAAAACTGAAAAATGTAAATTTCCAATTTCAACCAAACATGCTAGAAATGCTCCAATTGAGCTAATTAGCTTATTGTTAGAATATTACAAACGTCTGACAAAAGTGAAAAATGTAAATTTCCAATTTCAACCAAACATGCTAGAAATGCTCCAATTGAGCTAATTAGCTTATTGTGAGAATATTGCAATTGTCTGACAAAAGGGAAAAATGTAAATTTCCAATTTCAACCAAACATGCTAGAAATGCTCCAATTGAGCTAATTAGCTTATTGTGAGAATATTGCAATTGTCTGACAAAACTGAAAAATGTGAATTTCCATCTTCAACCAAACATGCTAGAAATGCTCCAATTGAGCTAATTAGCTTATTGTGAGAATATTACAAAGGTCTGACAAAAGTGAAAAATGTAAATTTCCAATTTCAACCAAACATGCTAGAAATGCTCCAATTGAGCTAATTAGCTTATTGTGAGAATATTACAAACGTCTGACAAAACTGAAAAATGTAAATTTCCAATTTCAACCAAACATGCTAGAAATGCTCCAATTGAGCTAATTAGCTTATTGTTAGAATATTACAAACGTCTGACAAAAGTGAAAAATGTAAATTTCCAATTTCAACCAAACATGCTAGAAATGCTCCAATTGAGCTAATTAGCTTATTGTGAGAATATTGCAATTGTCTGACAAAAGGGAAAAATGTAAATTTCCAATTTCAACCAAACATGCTAGAAATGCTCCAATTGAGCTAATTAGCTTATTGTGAGAATATTACAAACGTCTGACCAAACTGATAAATGTAAATTTCCAATTTCAACCAAACATGCTAGAAATGCTCCAATTGAGCTAATTAGCTTATTGTGAGAATATTACAAACGTCTGACAAAACTGAAAAATGTAAATTTCCAATTTCAACCAAACATGCTAGAAATGTTCCAATTGAGCTAATTAGCTTATTGTGAGAATATTACAAACGTCTGACAAAAGTGAAAAATGTAATTTTCCAATTTCAACCAAACATGCTAGAAATGCTCCAATTGAGCTAATTAGCTTATTGTGAGAATATTGCAATTGTCTGACAAAAGTGAAAAATGTAAATTTCCAATTTCAACTAAACATGCTAGAAATGCTCCAATTGAGCTAATTAGCTTATTGTGAGAATATTGCAATTGTCTGACAAAAGTGAAAAATGTAGATTTCCAATTTCAACCAAACATGCTAGAAATGCTCCAATTGAGCTAATTAGCTTATTGTGAGAATATTGCAATTGTCTGACAAAACTGAAAAATGTAAATTTCCATCTTCAACCAAACATGCTAGAAATGCTCCAATTGAGCTAATTAGCTTATTGTGAGAATATTACAAAGGTCTGACAAAACTGAAAAATGTAAATTTCCAATTTCAACCAAACATGCTAGAAATGCTCCAATTGAGCTAATTAGCTTATTGTGAGAATATTACAAACGTCTGACAAAACTGAAAAATGTAAATTTCCAATTTCAACCAAACATGCTAGAAATGCTCCAATTGAGCTAATTAGCTTATTGTGAGAATATTACAAAGGTCTGACAAAAGTGAAAAATGTAAATTTCCAATTTCAACCAAACATGCTAGAAATGCTCCAATTGAGCTAATTAGCTTATTGTGAGAATATTACAAACGTCTGACAAAACTGAAAAATGTAAATTTCCAATTTCAACCAAACATGCTAGAAATGCTCCAATTGAGCTAATTAGCTTATTGTTAGAATATTACAAACGTCTGACAAAAGTGAAAAATGTAAATTTCCAATTTCAACCAAACATGCTAGAAATGCTCCAATTGAGCTAATTAGCTTATTGTGAGAATATTACAAACGTCTGACAAAACTGAAAAATGTGAATTTCCAATTTCAACCAAACATGCTAGAAATGCTCCAATTGAGCTAATTAGCTTATTGTGAGAATATTACAAACGTCTGACAAAACTGAAAAATGTAAATTTCCAATTTCAACCAAACATGCTAGAAATGCTCCAATTGAGCTAATTAGCTTATTGTGAGAATATTACAAACGTCTGACAAAACTGAAAAATGTAAATTTCTAATTTCAACTAAACATGCTAGAAATGCTCCAATTGAGCTAATTAGCTTATTGTGAGAATATTGCAATTGTCTGACAAAAGTGAAAAATGTAAATTTCCAATTTCAACCAAACATGCTAGAAATGCTCCAATTGAGCTAATTAGCTTTTTGTGAGAATATTGCAATTGTCTGACAAAAGTGAAAAATGTAAATTTCCAATTTCAACCAAACATGCTAGAAATGCTCCAATTGAGCTAATTAGCTTATTGTGAGAATATTACAAACGTCTGACAAAACTGAAAAATGTAAATTTCCAATTTCAACCAAACATGCTAGGAATGCTCCAATTGAGCTAATTAGCTTATTGTTAGAATATTACAAACGTCTGACAAAACTGAAAAATGTAAATTTCCAATTTCAACCAAACATGCTAGAAATGCTCCAACTGAGCTAATTAGCTTATTGTGAGAATATTGCAATTGTCTGACAAAAGCGAAAAATGTAAATTTCCAATTTCAACCAAACATGCTAGAAATGCTCCAATTGAGTTAATTAGCTTATTGTGAGAATATTACAAACGTCTGACAAAAGTGAAAAATGTAAAATTCCAATTTCAACCAAACATGCTAGAAATGCTCAAATTGCGCATATAAGCCTACTGTAAGAATTTTACAAACGTCTGACAAAACTGAAAAATGTAAATTTCCAATTTCAACCAAACATGCTAGAAATGCTCCAATTGAGCTAATTAGCTTATTGAGAGAATATTGCAATTGTCTGACAAAAGTGAAAAATGTAAATTTCCAATTTCAACCAAACATGTTAGAAATGCTGCAATTGAGCTAATTAGGTTATTGTGAGAATATTACAAACGTCTGACAAAACTGAAAAATGTGAATTTCCAATTTCAACCAAACATGCTAGAAATGCTCGAATTGCGAAAAAGCCTACTGTAAGAATTTTACAAACGTTTGACGAAACTGAAAAATGTAAATTTTCAATTTCAACCAAACATGCTAGAAATGCTCCAATTGAGCTAATTAGCTTATTGTGAGAATATTGCAATTGTCTGACAAAAGTGAAAAATGTAAATTTCCAATTTCAACCAAACATGCTAGAAATGCTCCAATTGAGCTAATTAGCTTATTGTGAGAATATTACAAAGGTCTGACAAAACTGAAAAATGTAAATTTCCAATTTCAACCAAACATGCTAGAAATGCTCCAATTGAGCTAATTAGCTTATTGTGAGAATATTGCAATTGTCTGACAAAAGTGAAAAATGTAAATTTCCAATTTCAACCAAATATGCTAGAAATGCTCCAATTGAGCTAATTAGCTTATTGAGAGAATATTACAAACGTCTGACAAAACTGAAAAATGTAAATTTCCAATTTCAACCAAACATGCTAGAAATGCTCCAATTGAGCTAATTAGCTTATTGTGAGAATATTACAAACGTCTGACCAAACTGAAAAATGTAAATTTTCAATTTCAACAAAACATGCTAGAAATGCTCCAATTGAGCTAATTAGCTTATTGTGAGAATATTACAAACGTCTGACAAAACTGAAAAATATAAATTTCCAATTTCAACCAAACATGCTAGAAATGTTCCAATTGAGCTAATTAGCTTATTGTGAGAATATTACAAACCTCTGACAAAAGTGAAAAATGTAAATTTCCAATTTCAACCAAACATGCTAGAAATGCTCCAATTGAGCTAATTAGCTTATTGTGAGAATATTACAAACGTCTGATAAAACTGAAAAATGTAAATTTTCAATTTCAACCAAACATGCTAGAAATGCTCCAATTGAGCTAATTAGCTTATTGTGAGAATATTGCAATTGTCTGAAAAAAGGGAAAAATGTAAATTTCCAATTTCAACCAAACATGCTAGAAATGCTCCAATTGAGCTAATTAGCTTATTGTGAGAATATTGCAATTGTTTGACAAAAGTGAAAAATGTAAAATTCCAATTTCAACCAAACATGCTAGAAATGCTCCAATTGAGCTAATTAGCTTATTGTGAGAATATTACAAACGTGTGACCAAACTGAAAAATGTAAATTTCCAATTTCAACCAAACATGCTAGAAATGCTCCAATTGAGCTAATTAGCTTATTGTGAGAATATTACAAACGTCTGACAAAACTGAAAAATGTAAATTTCCAATTTCAACCAAACATGCTAGAAATGTTCCAATTGAGCTAATTAGCTTATTGTGAGAATATTACAAACCTCTGACAAAAGTGAAAAATGTAAATTTCCAATTTCAACCAAACATGCTAGAAATGCTCCAATTGAGCTAATTAGCTTATTGTGAGAATATTACAAACGTCTGACCAAACTGATAAATGTAAATTTCCAATTTCAACCAAACATGCTAGAAATGCTCCAATTGAGCTAATTAGCTTATTGTGAGAATATTACAAACGTCTGACAAAACTGAAAAATGTAAATTTCCAATTTCAACCAAACATGCTAGAAATGCTCCAATTGAGCTAATTAGCTTATTGTGAGAATATTGCAATTGTCTGACAAAAGAGAAAAATGTAAATTTCCAATTTCAACCAAACATGCTAGAAATGCTGCAATTGAGCTAATTAGGTTATTGTGAGAATATTACAAACGTCTGACAAAACTGAAAAATGTGAATTTCCAATTTCAACCAAACATGCTAGAAATGCTCGAATTGCGAAATAAGCCTACTGTAAGAATTTTACAAACGTTTGACGAAACTGAAAAATGTAAATTTTCAATTTCAACCAAACATGCTAGAAATGCTCCAATTGAGCTAATTAGCTTATTGTGAGAATATTGCAATTGTCTGACAAAAGTGAAAAATGTAAATTTCCAATTTCAACCAAACATGCTAGAAATGCTCCAATTGAGCTAATTAGCTTATTGTGAGAATATTACAAAGGTCTGACAAAACTGAAAAATGTAAATTTCCAATTTCAACCAAACATGCTAGAAATGCTCCAATTGAGCTAATTAGCTTATTGTGAGAATATTGCAATTGTCTGACAAAAGTGAAAAATGTAAATTTCCAATTTCAACCAAATATGCTAGAAATGCTCCAATTGAGCTAATTAGCTTATTGAGAGAATATTACAAACGTCTGACAAAACTGAAAAATGTAAATTTCCAATTTCAACCAAACATGCTAGAAATGCTCCAATTGAGCTAATTAGCTTATTGTGAGAATATTACAAACGTCTGACCAAACTGAAAAATGTACATTTTCAATTTCAACAAAACATGCTAGAAATGCTCCAATTGAGCTAATTAGCTTATTGTGAGAATATTACAAACGTCTGACAAAACTGAAAAATATAAATTTCCAATTTCAACCAAACATGCTAGAAATGTTCCAATTGAGCTAATTAGCTTATTGTGAGAATATTACAAACCTCTGACAAAAGTGAAAAATGTAAATTTCCAATTTCAACCAAACATGCTAGAAATGCTCCAATTGAGCTAATTAGCTTATTGTGAGAATATTACAAACGTCTGATAAAACTGAAAAATGTAAATTTTCAATTTCAACCAAACATGCTAGAAATGCTCCAATTGAGCTAATTAGCTTATTGTGAGAATATTGCAATTGTCTGAAAAAAGGGAAAAATGTAAATTTCCAATTTCAACCAAACATGCTAGAAATGCTCCAATTGAGCTAATTAGCTTATTGTGAGAATATTGCAATTGTTTGACAAAAGTGAAAAATGTAAAATTCCAATTTCAACCAAACATGCTAGAAATGCTCCAATTGAGCTAATTAGCTTATTGTGAGAATATTACAAACGTCTGACCAAACTGAAAAATGTAAATTTCCAATTTCAACCAAACATGCTAGAAATGCTCCAATTGAGCTAATTAGCTTATTGTGAGAATATTACAAACGTCTGACAAAACTGAAAAATGTAAATTTCCAATTTCAACCAAACATGCTAGAAATGTTCCAATTGAGCTAATTAGCTTATTGTGAGAATATTACAAACCTCTGACAAAAGTGAAAAATGTAAATTTCCAATTTCAACCAAACATGCTAGAAATGCTCCAATTGAGCTAATTAGCTTATTGTGAGAATATTACAAACGTCTGATAAAACTGAAAAATGTAAATTTTCAATTTCAACCAAACATGCTAGAAATGCTCCAATTGAGCTAATTAGCTTATTGTGAGAATATTGCAATTGTCTGACAAAAGGGAAAAATGTAATTTTCCAATTTCAACCAAACATGCTAGAAATGCTCCAATTGAGCTAATTAGCTTATTGTGAGAATATTGCAATTGTCTGACAAAAGTGAAAAATGTAAATTTCCAATTTCAACTAAACATGCTAGAAATGCTCCAATTGAGCTAATTAGCTTATTGTGAGAATATTGCAATTGTCTGACAAAAGTGAAAAATGTAAATTTCCAATTTCAACCAAACATGCTAGAAATGCTCCAATTGAGCTAATTAGCTTATTGTGAGAATATTGCAATTGTCTGACAAAACTGAAAAATGTAAATTTCCATCTTCAACCAAACATGCTAGAAATGCTCCAATTGAGCTAATTAGCTTATTGTGAGAATATTACAAAGGTCTGACAAAACTGAAAAATGTAAATTTCCAATTTCAACCAAACATGCTAGAAATGCTCCAATTGAGCTAATTAGCTTACTGTGAGAATATTACAAACGTCTGACCAAACTGAAAAATGTAAATTTCCAATTTCAACCAAACATGCTAGAAATGCTCCAATTGAGCTAATTAGCTTATTGTGAGAATATTGCAATTGTCTGACAAAACTGAAAAATGTAAATTTCCATCTTCAACCAAACATGCTAGAAATGCTCCAATTGAGCTAATTAGCTTATTGTGAGAATATTACAAAGGTCTGACAAAACTGAAAAATGTAAATTTCCAATTTCAACCAAACATGCTAGAAATGCTCCAATTGAGCTAATTAGCTTATTGTGAGAATATTACAAACGTCTGACAAAACTGAAAAATGTAAATTTCCAATTTCAACCAAACATGCTAGAAATGCTCCAATTGAGCTAATTAGCTTATTGTGAGAATATTACAAACGTCTGACAAAAGTGAAAAATGTAAATTTCCAATTTCAACCAAACATGCTAGAAATGCTCCAATTGAGCTAATTAGCTTATTGTGAGAATATTACAAACGTCTGACAAAACTGAAAAATGTGAATTTCCAATTTCAACCAAACATGCTAGAAATGCTCCAATTGAGCTAATTAGCTTATTGTGAGAATATTACAAACGTCTGACAAAACTGAAAAATGTAAATTTCCAATTTCAACCAAACATGCTAGAAATGCTCCAATTGAGCTAATTAGCTTATTGTGAGAATATTACAAACGTCTGACAAAACTGAAAAATGTAAATTTCTAATTTCAACTAAACATGCTAGAAAAGCTCCAATTGAGCTAATTAGCTTATTGTGAGAATATTGCAATTGTCTGACAAAAGTGAAAAATGTAAATTTCCAATTTCAACCAAACATGCTAGAAATGCTCCAATTGAGCTAATTAGCTTTTTGTGAGAATATTGCAATTGTCTGACAAAAGTGAAAAATGTAAATTTCCAATTTCAACCAAACATGCTAGAAATGCTCCAATTGAGCTAATTAGCTTATTGTGAGAATATTACAAACGTCTGACAAAACTGAAAAATGTAAATTTCCAATTTCAACCAAACATGCTAGGAATGCTCCAATTGAGCTAATTAGCTTATTGTGAGAATATTACAAACGTCTGACAAAACTGAAAAATGTAAATTTCCAATTTCAACCAAACATGCTAGAAATGCTCCAACTGAGCTAATTAGCTTATTGTGAGAATATTGCAATTGTCTGACAAAAGCGAAAAATGTAAATTTCCAATTTCAACAAACATGCTAGAAATGCTCCAATTGAGCTAATTAGCTTATTGTGAGAATATTACAAACGTCTGACAAAAGTGAAAAATGTAAAATTCCAATTTCAACCAAACATGCTAGAAATGCTCAAATTGCGCATATAAGCCTACTGTAAGAATTTTACAAACGTCTGACAAAACTGAAAAATGTAAATTTCCAATTTCAACCAAACATGCTAGAAATGCTCCAATTGAGCTAATTAGCTTATTGAGAGAATATTGCAATTGTCTGACAAAAGTGAAAAATGTAAATTTCCAATTTCAACCAAACATGCTAGAAATGCTCCAATTGAGCTAATTAGGTTATTGTGAGAATATTACAAACGTCTGACAAAACTGAAAAATGTGAATTTCCAATTTCAACCAAACATGCTAGAAATGCTCCAATTGAGCTAATTAGCTTATTGTGAGAATATTACAAAGGTCTGACAAAACTGAAAAATGTAAATTTCCACTTTCAACCAAACATGCTAGAAATGCTCCAATTGAGCTAATTAGCTTATTGTGAGAATATTGCAATTGTTTGACAAAAGTGAAAAATGTAAAATTCCAATTTCAACCAAACATGCTAGAAATGCTCCAATTGAGCTAATTAGCTTATTGTGAGAATATTACAAACGTCTGACCAAACTGAAAAATGTAAATTTCCAATTTCAACCAAACATGCTAGAAATGCTCCAATTGAGCTAATTAGCTTATTGTGAGAATATTACAAACGTCTGACAAAACTGAAAAATGTAAATTTCCAATTTCAACCAAACATGCTAGAAATGTTCCAATTGAGCTAATTAGCTTATTGTGAGAATATTACAAACCTCTGACAAAAGTGAAAAATGTAAATTTCCAATTTCAACCAAACATGCTAGAAATGCTCCAATTGAGCTAATTAGCTTATTGTGAGAATATTACAAACGTCTGATAAAACTGAAAAATGTAAATTTTCAATTTCAACCAAACATGCTAGAAATGCTCCAATTGAGCTAATTAGCTTATTGTGAGAATATTGCAATTGTCTGACAAAAGGGAAAAATGTAAATTTCCAATTTTAACCAAACATGCTAGAAATGCTCCAATTGAGCTAATTAGCTTATTGTGAGAATATTACAAACGTCTGACCAAACTGATAAATGTAAATTTCCAATTTCAACCAAACATGCTAGAAATGCTCCAATTGAGCTAATTAGCTTATTGTGAGAATATTACAAACGTCTGACAAAACTGAAAAATGTAAATTTCCAATTTCAACCAAACATGCTAGAAATGTTCCAATTGAGCTAATTAGCTTATTGTGAGAATATTACAAACGTCTGACAAAAGTGAAAAATGTAACTTTCCAATTTCAACCAAACATGCTAGAAATGCTCCAATTGAGCTAATTAGCTTATTGTGAGAATATTGCAATTGTCTGACAAAAGTGAAAAATGTAAATTTCCAATTTCAACTAAACATGCTAGAAATGCTCCAATTGAGCTAATTAGCTTATTGTGAGAATATTGCAATTGTCTGAAAAAAGGGAAAAATGTAAATTTCCAATTTCAACCAAACATGCTAGAAATGCTCCAATTGAGCTAATTAGCTTATTGTGAGAATATTGCAATTGTTTGACAAAAGTGAAAAATGTAAAATTCCAATTTCAACCAAACATGCTAGAAATGCTCCAATTGAGCTAATTAGCTTATTGTGAGAATATTACAAACGTCTGACCAAACTGAAAAATGTAAATTTCCAATTTCAACCAAACATGCTAGAAATGCTCCAATTGAGCTAATTAGCTTATTGTGAGAATATTACAAACGTCTGACAAAACTGAAAAATGTAAATTTCCAATTTCAACCAAACATGCTAGAAATGTTCCAATTGAGCTAATTAGCTTATTGTGAGAATATTACAAACCTCTGACAAAAGTGAAAAATGTAAATTTCCAATTTCAACCAAACATGCTAGAAATGCTCCAATTGAGCTAATTAGCTTATTGTGAGAATATTACAAACGTCTGATAAAACTGAAAAATGTAAATTTTCAATTTCAACCAAACATGCTAGAAATGCTCCAATTGAGCTAATTAGCTTATTGTGAGAATATTGCAATTGTCTGACAAAAGGGAAAAATGTAATTTTCCAATTTCAACCAAACATGCTAGAAATGCTCCAATTGAGCTAATTAGCTTATTGTGAGAATATTGCAATTGTCTGACAAAAGTGAAAAATGTAAATTTCCAATTTCAACTAAACATGCTAGAAATGCTCCAATTGAGCTAATTAGCTTATTGTGAGAATATTGCAATTGTCTGACAAAAGTGAAAAATGTAAATTTCCAATTTCAACCAAACAGGCTAGAAATGCTCCAATTGAGCTAATTAGCTTATTGTGAGAATATTGCAATTGTCTGACAAAACTGAAAAATGTAAATTTCCATCTTCAACCAAACATGCTAGAAATGCTCCAATTGAGCTAATTAGCTTATTGTGAGAATATTACAAAGGTCTGACAAAACTGAAAAATGTAAATTTCCAATTTCAACCAAACATGCTAGAAATGCTCCAATTGAGCTAATTAGCTTACTGTGAGAATATTACAAACGTCTGACCAAACTGAAAAATGTAAATTTCCAATTTCAACCAAACATGCTAGAAATGCTCCAATTGAGCTAATTAGCTTATTGTGAGAATATTGCAATTGTCTGACAAAACTGAAAAATGTAAATTTCCATCTTCAACCAAACATGCTAGAAATGCTCCAATTGAGCTAATTAGCTTATTGTGAGAATATTACAAAGGTCTGACAAAACTGAAAAATGTAAATTTCCAATTTCAACCAAACATGCTAGAAATGCTCCAATTGAGCTAATTAGCTTATTGTGAGAATATTACAAACGTCTGACAAAACTGAAAAATGTAAATTTCCAATTTCAACCAAACATGCTAGAAATGCTCCAATTGAGCTAATTAGCTTATTGTGAGAATATTACAAACGTCTGACAAAAGTGAAAAATGTAAATTTCCAAGTTCAACCAAACATGCTAGAAATGCTCCAATTGAGCTAATTAGCTTATTGTGAGAATATTGCAATTGTCTGACAAAACTGAAAAATGTAAATTTCCATCTTCAACCAAACATGCTAGAAATGCTCCAATTGAGCTAATTAGCTTATTGTGAGAATATTACAAAGGTCTGACAAAACTGAAAAATGTAAATTTCCAATTTCAACCAAACATGCTAGAAATGCTCCAATTGAGCTAATTAGCTTACTGTGAGAATATTACAAACGTCTGACCAAACTGAAAAATGTAAATTTCCAATTTCAACCAAACATGCTAGAAATGCTCCAATTGAGCTAATTAGCTTATTGTGAGAATATTACAAACGTCTGACAAAACTGAAAAATGTGAATTTCCAATTTCAACCAAACATGCTAGAAATGCTCCAATTGAGCTAATTAGCTTATTGTGAGAATATTACAAACGTCTGACAAAACTGAAAAATGTAAATTTCCAATTTCAACCAAACATGCTAGAAATGCTCCAATTGAGCTAATTAGCTTATTGTGAGAATATTACAAACGTCTGACAAAACTGAAAAATGTAAATTTCTAATTTCAACTAAACATGCTAGAAAAGCTCCAATTGAGCTAATTAGCTTATTGTGAGAATATTGCAATTGTCTGACAAAAGTGAAAAATGTAAATTTCCAATTTCAACCAAACATGCTAGAAATGCTCCAATTGAGCTAATTAGCTTTTTGTGAGAATATTGCAATTGTCTGACAAAAGTGAAAAATGTAAATTTCCAATTTCAACCAAACATGCTAGAAATGCTCCAATTGAGCTAATTAGCTTATTGTGAGAATATTACAAACGTCTGACAAAACTGAAAAATGTAAATTTCCAATTTCAACCAAACATGCTAGGAATGCTCCAATTGAGCTAATTAGCTTATTGTGAGAATATTACAAACGTCTGACAAAACTGAAAAATGTAAATTTCCAATTTCAACCAAACATGCTAGAAATGCTCCAACTGAGCTAATTAGCTTATTGTGAGAATATTGCAATTGTCTGACAAAAGCGAAAAATGTAAATTTCCAATTTCAACAAACATGCTAGAAATGCTCCAATTGAGCTAATTAGCTTATTGTGAGAATATTACAAACGTCTGACAAAAGTGAAAAATGTAAAATTCCAATTTCAACCAAACATGCTAGAAATGCTCAAATTGCGCATATAAGCCTACTGTAAGAATTTTACAAACGTCTGACAAAACTGAAAAATGTAAATTTCCAATTTCAACCAAACATGCTAGAAATGCTCCAATTGAGCTAATTAGCTTATTGAGAGAATATTGCAATTGTCTGACAAAAGTGAAAAATGTAAATTTCCAATTTCAACCAAACATGCTAGAAATGCTCCAATTGAGCTAATTAGGTTATTGTGAGAATATTACAAACGTCTGACAAAACTGAAAAATGTGAATTTCCAATTTCAACCAAACATGCTAGAAATGCTCCAATTGAGCTAATTAGCTTATTGTGAGAATATTACAAAGGTCTGACAAAACTGAAAAATGTAAATTTCCACTTTCAACCAAACATGCTAGAAATGCTCCAATTGAGCTAATTAGCTTATTGTGAGAATATTGCAATTGTTTGACAAAAGTGAAAAATGTAAAATTCCAATTTCAACCAAACATGCTAGAAATGCTCCAATTGAGCTAATTAGCTTATTGTGAGAATATTACAAACGTCTGACCAAACTGAAAAATGTAAATTTCCAATTTCAACCAAACATGCTAGAAATGCTCCAATTGAGCTAATTAGCTTATTGTGAGAATATTACAAACGTCTGACAAAACTGAAAAATGTAAATTTCCAATTTCAACCAAACATGCTAGAAATGTTCCAATTGAGCTAATTAGCTTATTGTGAGAATATTACAAACCTCTGACAAAAGTGAAAAATGTAAATTTCCAATTTCAACCAAACATGCTAGAAATGCTCCAATTGAGCTAATTAGCTTATTGTGAGAATATTACAAACGTCTGATAAAACTGAAAAATGTAAATTTTCAATTTCAACCAAACATGCTAGAAATGCTCCAATTGAGCTAATTAGCTTATTGTGAGAATATTGCAATTGTCTGACAAAAGGGAAAAATGTAAATTTCCAATTTCAACCAAACATGCTAGAAATGCTCCAATTGAGCTAATTAGCTTATTGTGAGAATATTACAAACGTCTGACCAAACTGATAAATGTAAATTTCCAATTTCAACCAAACATGCTAGAAATGCTCCAATTGAGCTAATTAGCTTATTGTGAGAATATTACAAACGTCTGACAAAACTGAAAAATGTAAATTTCCAATTTCAACCAAACATGCTAGAAATGTTCCAATTGAGCTAATTAGCTTATTGTGAGAATATTACAAACGTCTGACAAAAGTGAAAAATGTAACTTTCCAATTTCAACCAAACATGCTAGAAATGCTCCAATTGAGCTAATTAGCTTATTGTGAGAATATTGCAATTGTCTGACAAAAGTGAAAAATGTAAATTTCCAATTTCAACTAAACATGCTAGAAATGCTCCAATTGAGCTAATTAGCTTATTGTGAGAATATTGCAATTGTCTGAAAAAAGGGAAAAATGTAAATTTCCAATTTCAACCAAACATGCTAGAAATGCTCCAATTGAGCTAATTAGCTTATTGTGAGAATATTGCAATTGTTTGACAAAAGTGAAAAATGTAAAATTCCAATTTCAACCAAACATGCTAGAAATGCTCCAATTGAGCTAATTAGCTTATTGTGAGAATATTACAAACGTCTGACCAAACTGAAAAATGTAAATTTCCAATTTCAACCAAACATGCTAGAAATGCTCCAATTGAGCTAATTAGCTTATTGTGAGAATATTACAAACGTCTGACAAAACTGAAAAATGTAAATTTCCAATTTCAACCAAACATGCTAGAAATGTTCCAATTGAGCTAATTAGCTTATTGTGAGAATATTACAAACCTCTGACAAAAGTGAAAAATGTAAATTTCCAATTTCAACCAAACATGCTAGAAATGCTCCAATTGAGCTAATTAGCTTATTGTGAGAATATTACAAACGTCTGATAAAACTGAAAAATGTAAATTTTCAATTTCAACCAAACATGCTAGAAATGCTCCAATTGAGCTAATTAGCTTATTGTGAGAATATTGCAATTGTCTGACAAAAGGGAAAAATGTAATTTTCCAATTTCAACCAAACATGCTAGAAATGCTCCAATTGAGCTAATTAGCTTATTGTGAGAATATTGCAATTGTCTGACAAAAGTGAAAAATGTAAATTTCCAATTTCAACTAAACATGCTAGAAATGCTCCAATTGAGCTAATTAGCTTATTGTGAGAATATTGCAATTGTCTGACAAAAGTGAAAAATGTAAATTTCCAATTTCAACCAAACAGGCTAGAAATGCTCCAATTGAGCTAATTAGCTTATTGTGAGAATATTGCAATTGTCTGACAAAACTGAAAAATGTAAATTTCCATCTTCAACCAAACATGCTAGAAATGCTCCAATTGAGCTAATTAGCTTATTGTGAGAATATTACAAAGGTCTGACAAAACTGAAAAATGTAAATTTCCAATTTCAACCAAACATGCTAGAAATGCTCCAATTGAGCTAATTAGCTTACTGTGAGAATATTACAAACGTCTGACCAAACTGAAAAATGTAAATTTCCAATTTCAACCAAACATGCTAGAAATGCTCCAATTGAGCTAATTAGCTTATTGTGAGAATATTGCAATTGTCTGACAAAACTGAAAAATGTAAATTTCCATCTTCAACCAAACATGCTAGAAATGCTCCAATTGAGCTAATTAGCTTATTGTGAGAATATTACAAAGGTCTGACAAAACTGAAAAATGTAAATTTCCAATTTCAACCAAACATGCTAGAAATGCTCCAATTGAGCTAATTAGCTTATTGTGAGAATATTACAAACGTCTGACAAAACTGAAAAATGTAAATTTCCAATTTCAACCAAACATGCTAGAAATGCTCCAATTGAGCTAATTAGCTTATTGTGAGAATATTACAAACGTCTGACAAAAGTGAAAAATGTAAATTTCCAATTTCAACCAAACATGCTAGAAATGCTCCAATTGAGCTAATTAGCTTATTGTGAGAATATTACAAACGTCTGACAAAACTGAAAAATGTGAATTTCCAATTTCAACCAAACATGCTAGAAATGCTCCAATTGAGCTAATTAGCTTATTGTGAGAATATTACAAACGTCTGACAAAACTGAAAAATGTAAATTTCCAATTTCAACCAAACATGCTAGAAATGCTCCAATTGAGCTAATTAGCTTATTGTGAGAATATTACAAACGTCTGACAAAACTGAAAAATGTAAATTTCTAATTTCAACTAAACATGCTAGAAAAGCTCCAATTGAGCTAATTAGCTTATTGTGAGAATATTGCAATTGTCTGACAAAAGTGAAAAATGTAAATTTCCAATTTCAACCAAACATGCTAGAAATGCTCCAATTGAGCTAATTAGCTTTTTGTGAGAATATTGCAATTGTCTGACAAAAGTGAAAAATGTAAATTTCCAATTTCAACCAAACATGCTAGAAATGCTCCAATTGAGCTAATTAGCTTATTGTGAGAATATTACAAACGTCTGACAAAACTGAAAAATGTAAATTTCCAATTTCAACCAAACATGCTAGGAATGCTCCAATTGAGCTAATTAGCTTATTGTGAGAATATTACAAACGTCTGACAAAACTGAAAAATGTAAATTTTCAATTTCAACCAAACATGCTAGAAATGCTCCAACTGAGCTAATTAGCTTATTGTGAGAATATTGCAATTGTCTGACAAAAGCGAAAAATGTAAATTTCCAATTTCAACCAAACATGCTAGAAATGCTCCAATTGAGCTAATTAGCTTATTGTGAGAATATTACAAACGTCTGACAAAAGTGAAAAATGTAAAATTCCAATTTCAACCAAACATGCTAGAAATGCTCAAATTGCGCATATAAGCCTACTGTAAGAATTTTACAAACGTCTGACAAAACTGAAAAATGTAAATTTCCAATTTCAACCAAACATGCTAGAAATGCTCCAATTGAGCTAATTAGCTTATTGAGAGAATATTGCAATTGTCTGACAAAAGTGAAAAATGTAAATTTCCAATTTCAACCAAACATGCTAGAAATGCTCCAATTGAGCTAATTAGGTTATTGTGAGAATATTACAAACGTCTGACAAAACTGAAAAATGTGAATTTCCAATTTCAACCAAACATGCTAGAAATGCTCCAATTGAGCTAATTAGCTTATTGTGAGAATATTACAAAGGTCTGACAAAACTGAAAAATGTAAATTTCCACTTTCAACCAAACATGCTAGAAATGCTCCAATTGAGCTAATTAGCTTATTGTGAGAATATTGCAATTGTTTGACAAAAGTGAAAAATGTAAAATTCCAATTTCAACCAAACATGCTAGAAATGCTCCAATTGAGCTAATTAGCTTATTGTGAGAATATTACAAACGTCTGACAAAACTGAAAAATGTAAATTTCCAATTTCAACCAAACATGCTAGAAATGCTCCAATTGAGCTAATTAGCTTATTGTGAGAATATTACAAACGTCTGACAAAACTGAAAAATGTAAATTTCCAATTTCAACCAAACATGCTAGAAATGTTCCAATTGAGCTAATTAGCTTATTGTGAGAATATTACAAACCTCTGACAAAAGTGAAAAATGTAAATTTCCAATTTCAACCAAACATGCTAGAAATGCTCCAATTGAGCTAATTAGCTTATTGTGAGAATATTACAAACGTCTGATAAAACTGAAAAATGTAAATTTTCAATTTCAACCAAACATGCTAGAAATGCTCCAATTGAGCTAATTAGCTTATTGTGAGAATATTGCAATTGTCTGACAAAAGGGAAAAATGTAAATTTCCAATTTCAACCAAACATGCTAGAAATGCTCCAATTGAGCTAATTAGCTTATTGTGAGAATATTACAAACGTCTGACCAAACTGATAAATGTAAATTTCCAATTTCAACCAAACATGCTAGAAATGCTCCAATTGAGCTAATTAGCTTATTGTGAGAATATTACAAACGTCTGACAAAACTGAAAAATGTAAATTTCCAATTTCAACCAAACATGCTAGAAATGTTCCAATTGAGCTAATTAGCTTATTGTGAGAATATTACAAACGTCTGACAAAAGTGAAAAATGTAATTTTCCAATTTCAACCAAACATGCTAGAAATGCTCCAATTGAGCTAATTAGCTTATTGTGAGAATATTGCAATTGTCTGACAAAAGTGAAAAATGTAAATTTCCAATTTCAACTAAACATGCTAGAAATGCTCCAATTGAGCTAATTAGCTTATTGTGAGAATATTGCAATTGTCTGACAAAAGTGAAAAATGTAAATTTCCAATTTCAACCAAACATGCTAGAAATGCTCCAATTGAGCTAATTAGCTTATTGTGAGAATATTGCAATTGTCTGACAAAACTGAAAAATGTAAATTTCCATCTTCAACCAAACATGCTAGAAATGCTCCAATTGAGCTAATTAGCTTATTGTGAGAATATTACAAAGGTCTGACAAAACTGAAAAATGTAAATTTCCAATTTCAACCAAACATGCTAGAAATGCTCCAATTGAGCTAATTAGCTTATTGTGAGAATATTACAAACGTCTGACAAAACTGAAAAATGTAAATTTCCAATTTCAACCAAACATGCTAGAAATGCTCCAATTGAGCTAATTAGCTTATTGTGAGAATATTACAAACGTCTGACAAAAGTGAAAAATGTAAATTTCCAATTTCAACCAAACATGCTTGAAATGCTCCAATTGAGCTAATTAGCTTATTGTGAGAATATTGCAATTGTCTGACAAAACTGAAAAATGTGAATTTCCATCTTCAACCAAACATGCTAGAAATGCTCCAATTGAGCTAATTAGCTTATTGTGAGAATATTACAAAGGTCTGACAAAAGTGAAAAATGTAAATTTCCAATTTCAACCAAACATGCTAGAAATGCTCCAATTGAGCTAATTAGCTTATTGTGAGAATATTACAAACGTCTGACAAAACTGAAAAATGTAAATTTCCAATTTCAACCAAACATGCTAGAAATGCTCCAATTGAGCTAATTAGCTTATTGTTAGAATATTACAAACGTCTGACAAAAGTGAAAAATGTAAATTTCCAATTTCAACCAAACATGCTAGAAATGCTCCAATTGAGCTAATTAGCTTATTGTGAGAATATTACAAACGTCTGACAAAACTGAAAAATGTGAGTTTCCAATTTCAACCAAACATGCTAGAAATGCTCCAATTGAGCTAATTAGCTTATTGTGAGAATATTACAAACGTCTGACAAAACTGAAAAATGTAAATTTCCAATTTCAACCAAACATGCTAGAAATGCTCCAATTGAGCTAATTAGCTTATTGTGAGAATATTACAAACGTCTGACAAAACTGAAAAATGTAAATTTCTAATTTCAACTAAACATGCTAGAAATGCTCCAATTGAGCTAATTAGCTTATTGTGAGAATATTGCAATTGTCTGACAAAAGTGAAAAATGTAAATTTCCAATTTCAACCAAACATGCTAGAAATGCTCCAATTGAGCTAATTAGCTTTTTGTGAGAATATTGCAATTGTCTGACAAAAGTGAAAAATGTAAATTTCCAATTTCAACCAAACATGCTAGAAATGCTCCAATTGAGCTAATTAGCTTATTGTGAGAATATTACAAACGTCTGACAAAACTGAAAAATGTAAATTTCAAATTTCAACCAAACATGCTAGGAATGCTCCAATTGAGCTAATTAGCTTATTGTGAGAATATTACAAACGTCTGACAAAACTGAAAAATGTAAATTTCCAATTTCAACCAAACATGCTAGAAATGCTCCAACTGAGCTAATTAGCTTATTGTGAGAATATTGCAATTGTCTGACAAAAGCGAAAAATGTAAATTTCCAATTTCAACCAAACATGCTAGAAATGCTCCAATTGAGTTAATTAGCTTATTGTGAGAATATTACAAACGTCTGACAAAAGTGAAAAATGTAAAATTCCAATTTCAACCAAACATGCTAGAAATGCTCAAATTGCGCATATAAGCCTACTGTAAGAATTTTACAAACGTCTGACAAAACTGAAAAATGTAAATTTCCAATTTCAACCAAACATGCTAGAAATGCTCCAATTGAGCTAATTAGCTTATTGAGAGAATATTGCAATTGTCTGACAAAAGTGAAAAATGTAAATTTCCAATTTCAACCAAACACGCTAGAAATGCTGCAATTGAGCTAATTAGGTTATTGTGAGAATATTACAAACGTCTGACAAAACTGAAAAATGTGAATTTCCAATTTCAACCAAACATGCTAGAAATGCTCGAATTGCGAAATAAGCCTACTGTAAGAATTTTACAACCGTTTGACGAAACTGAAAAATGTAAATTTTCAATTTCAACCAAACATGCTAGAAATGCTCCAATTGAGCTAATTAGCTTATTGTGAGAATATTGCAATTGTCTGACAAAAGTGAAAAATGTAAATTTCCAATTTCAACCAAACATGCTAGAAATGCTCCAATTGAGCTAATTAGCTTATTGTGAGAATATTACAAAGGTCTGACAAAACTGAAAAATGTAAATTTCCAATTTCAACCAAACATGCTAGAAATGCTCCAATTGAGCTAATTAGCTTATTGTGAGAATATTGCAATTGTCTGACAAAAGTGAAAAATGTAAATTTCCAATTTCAACCAAATATGCTAGAAATGCTCCAATTGAGCTAATTAGCTTATTGAGAGAATATTACAAACGTCTGACAAAACTGAAAAATGTAAATTTCCAATTTCAACCAAACATGCTAGAAATGCTCCAATTGAGCTAATTAGCTTATTGTGAGAATATTACAAACGTCTGACCAAACTGAAAAATGTAAATTTTCAATTTCAACAAAACATGCTAGAAATGCTCCAATTGAGCTAATTAGCTTATTGTGAGAATATTACAAACGTCTGACAAAACTGAAAAATATAAATTTCCAATTTCAACCAAACATGCTAGAAATGTTCCAATTGAGCTAATTAGCTTATTGTGAGAATATTACAAACCTCTGACAAAAGTGAAAAATGTAAATTTCCAATTTCAACCAAACATGCTAGAAATGCTCCAATTGAGCTAATTAGCTTATTGTGAGAATATTACAAACGTCTGATAAAACTGAAAAATGTAAATTTTCAATTTCAACCAAACATGCTAGAAATGCTCCAATTGAGCTAATTAGCTTATTGTGAGAATATTGCAATTGTCTGAAAAAAGGGAAAAATGTAAATTTCCAATTTCAACCAAACATGCTAGAAATGCTCCAATTGAGCTAATTAGCTTATTGTGAGAATATTACAAACGTCTGACCAAACTGAAAAATGTAAATTTCCAATTTCAACCAAACATGCTAGAAATGCTCCAATTGAGCTAATTAGCTTATTGTGAGAATATTACAAACGTCTGACAAAACTGAAAAATGTAAATTTCCAATTTCAACCAAACATGCTAGAAATGTTCCAATTGAGCTAATTAGCTTATTGTGAGAATATTACAAACGTCTGACAAAAGTGAAAAATGTAAATTTCCAATTTCAACCAAACATGCTAGAAATGCTCCAATTGAGCTAATTAGCTTATTGTGAGAATATTACAAACGTCTGACAAAACTGAAAAATGTGAATTTCCAATTTCAACCAAACATGCTAGAAATGCTCCAATTGAGCTAATTAGCTTATTGTGAGAATATTACAAACGTCTGACAAAAGTGAAAAATGTAAATTTCCAATTTCAACCAAACATGCTAGAAATGCTCCAATTGAGCTAATTAGCTTATTGTGAGAATATTACAAACGTCTGACAAAACTGAAAAATGTAAATTTCTAATTTCAACTAAACATGCTAGAAATGCTCCAATTGAGCTAATTAGCTTATTGTGAGAATATTGCAATTGTCTGACAAAAGTGAAAAATGTAAATTTCCAATTTCAACCAAACATGCTAGAAATGCTCCAATTGAGCTAATTAGCTTTTTGTGAGAATATTGCAATTGTCTGACAAAAGTGAAAAATGTAAATTTCCAATTTCAACCAAACATGCTAGAAATGCTCCAATTGAGCTAATTAGCTTATTGTGAGAATATTACAAACGTCTGACAAAAGTGAAAAATGTAAAATTCCAATTTCAACCAAACATGCTAGAAATGCTCAAATTGCGCATATAAGCCTACTGTAAGAATTTTACAAACGTCTGACAAAACTGAAAAATGTAAATTTCCAATTTCAACCAAACATGCTAGAAATGCTCCAATTGAGCTAATTAGCTTATTGAGAGAATATTGCAATTGTCTGACAAAAGTGAAAAATGTAAATTTCCAATTTCAACCAAACATGCTAGAAATGCTCCAATTGAGCTAATTAGGTTATTGTGAGAATATTACAAACGTCTGACAAAACTGAAAAATGTGAATTTCCAATTTCAACCAAACATGCTAGAAATGCTCGAATTGCGAAATAAGCCTACTGTAAGAATTTTACAAACGTTTGACGAAACTGAAAAATGTAAATTTTCAATTTCAACCAAACATGCTAGAAATGCTCCAATTGAGCTAATTAGCTTATTGTGAGAATATTGCAATTGTCTGACAAAAGTGAAAAATGTAAATTTCCAATTTCAACCAAACATGCTAGAAATGCTCCAATTGAGCTAATTAGCTTATTGTGAGAATATTACAAAGGTCTGACAAAACTGAAAAATGTAAATTTCCAATTTCAACCAAACATGCTAGAAATGCTCCAATTGAGCTAATTAGCTTATTGTGAGAATATTGCAATTGTCTGACAAAACTGAAAAATGTAAATTTCCAATTTCAACCAAATATGCTAGAAATGCTCCAATTGAGCTAATTAGCTTATTGAGAGAATATTACAAACGTCTGACAAAACTGAAAAATGTAAATTTCCAATTTCAACCAAACATGCTAGAAATGCTCCAATTGAGCTAATTAGCTTATTGTGAGAATATTACAAACGTCTGACAAAACTGAAAAATGTAAATTTCCAATTTCAACCAAACATGCTAGAAATGCTCCAATTGAGCTAATTAGCTTATTGTGAGAATATTGCAATTGTTTGACAAAAGTGAAAAATGTAAAATTCCAATTTCAACCAAACATGCTAGAAATGCTCCAATTGAGCTAATTAGCTTATTGTGAGAATATTACAAACGTCTGACCAAACTGAAAAATGTAAATTTCCAATTTCAACAAAACATGCTAGAAATGCTCCAATTGAGCTAATTAGCTTATTGTGAGAATATTACAAACGTCTGACAAAACTGAAAAATGTAAATTTCCAATTTCAACCAAACATGCTAGAAATGTTCCAATTGAGCTAATTAGCTTATTGTGAGAATATTACAAACCTCTGACAAAAGTGAAAAATGTAAATTTCCAATTTCAACCAAACATGCTAGAAATGCTCCAATTGAACTAATTAGCTTATTGTGAGAATATTACAAACGTCTGATAAAACTGAAAAATGTAAATTTCCAATTTCAACCAAACATGTTAGAAATGCTCCAATTGAGCTAATTAGCTTATTGTGAGAATATTGCAATTGTCTGACAAAAGGGAAACATGTAAATTTCCAATTTCAACCAAACATGCTAGAAATGCTCCAATTGAGCTAATTAGCTTATTGTGAGAATATTACAAACGTCTGACCAAACTGAAAAATGTAAATTTCCAATTTCAACCAAACATGCTAGAAATGCTCCAATTGAGCTAATTAGCTTATTGTGAGAATATTACAAACGTCTGACAAAACTGAAAAATGTAAATTTCCAATTTCAACCAAACATGCTAGAAATGTTCCAATTGAGCTAATTAGCTTATTGTGAGAATATTACAAACGTCTGACAAAAGTGAAAAATGTAATTTTCCAATTTCAACCAAACATGCTAGAAATGCTCCAATTGAGCTAATTAGCTTATTGTGAGAATATTGCAATTGTCTGACAAAAGTGAAAAATGTAAAATTCCAATTTCAACTAAACATGCTAAAAATGCTCCAATTGAGCTAATTAGCTTATTGTGAGAATATTGCAATTGTCTGACAAAAGTGAAAAATGTAAATTTCCAATTTCAACCAAACATGCTATAAATGCTCCAATTGAGCTAATTAGCTTATTGTGAGAATATTACAAACGTCTGACAAAACTGAAAAATGTGAATTTCCAATTTCAACCAAACATGCTAAAAATGCTCCAATTGAGCTAATTAGCTTATTGTGAGAATATTACAAACGTCTGACAAAACTGAAAAATGTAAATTTCCAATTTCAACCAAACATGCTAGAAATGCTCCAATTGAGCTAATTAGCTTATTGTGAGAATATTACAAACGTCTGACAAAACTGAAAAATGTAAATTTCTAATTTCAACTAAACATGCTAGAAATGCTCCAATTGAGCTAATTAGTTTATTGTGAGAATATTGCAATTGTCTGACAAAAGTGAAAAATGTAAATTTCCAATTTCAACCAAACATGCTAGAAATGCTCCAATTGAGCTAATTAGCTTTTTGTGAGAATATTGCAATTGTCTGACAAAAGTGAAAAATGTAAATTTCCAATTTCAACCAAACATGCTAGAAATGCTCCAATTGAGCTAATTAGCTTATTGTGAGAATATTACAAACGTCTGACAAAACTGAAAAATGTAAATTTCCAATTTCAACCAAACATGCTAGGAATGCTCCAATTGAGCTAATTAGCTTATTGTGAGAATATTACAAACGTCTGACAAAACTGAAAAATGTAAATTTCCAATTTCAACCAAACATGCTAGAAATGCTCCAATTGAGCTAATTAGCTTATTGTGAGAATATTACAAACGTCTTACAAAACTGAAAAATGTAATTTTCCAATTTCAACCAAACATGCTAGAAATGCTCCAATTGAGCTAATTGGCTTATTGTGAGAATATTACAAACGTCTGACAAAAGGGAAAAATGTAAATTTCCAATTTCAACCAAACATGCTAGAAATGCTCCAATTGAGCTAATTAGCTTATTGTGAGAATATTACAAACGTCTGACAAAACTGAAAAATGTAAATTTCCAATTTCAACCAAACATGCTAGAAATGCTCCAATTGAGCTAATTAGCTTATTGTGAGAATATTACAAACGTCTGACAAAACTGAAAAATTTAAATTTCCAATTTCAACCAAACATGCTAGAAATGCTCCAATTGAGCTAATTAGCTTATTGTGAGAATATTACAAATGTCTGACAAAACTGAAAAATGTAAATTTCCAATTTCAACCAAACATGCTAGAAATGCTCCAATTGAGCTAATTAGCTTATTGTGAGAATATTGCAGTTGTCTGACAAAAGGGAAAATGTAAATTTCCAATTTCAACCAAACATGCTAGAAATGCTCCAATTGAGCTAATTAGCTTATTGTGAGAATATTACAAACGTCTGACAAAAGTGAAAAATGTAAATTTCCAATTTCAACCAAACATGCTAGAAATGCTCCAATTGAGCTAATTAGCTTATTGTGAGAATATTACAAATGTCTGACAAAACTGAAAAATGTAAATTTCCAATTTCAACCAAACATGCTAGAAATGCTCCAATTGAGCTAATTAGCTTATTGTGAGAATATTGCAGTTGTCTGACAAAAGGGAAAAATGTAAATTTCCAATTTCAACCAAACATGCTAGAAATGCTCCAATTGAGCTAATTAGCTTATTGTGAGAATATTACAAACGTCTGACAAAACTGAAAAATGTAAATTTCCAATTTCAACCAAACATGCTAGAAAGGCTCCAATTGAGCTAATTAGCTTATTGTGAGAATATTACAAACGTCTTACAAAACTGAAAAATGTAATTTTCCAATTTCAACCAAACATGCTAGAAATGCTCCAATTGAGCTAATTGGCTTATTGTGAGAATATTACAAACGTCTGACCAAACTGAAAAATGTAAATTTCCAATTTCAACCAAACATGCTAGAAATGCTCCAATTGAGCTAATTAGCTTATTGTGAGAATATTACAAAGGTCTGACAAAAGTGAAAAATGTAAATTTCCAATTTCAACCAAACATGCTAGAAATGCTCCAATTGAGCTAATTAGCTTATTGTGAGAATATTGCAATTGTCTGACAAAAGTGAAAAATGTTAATTTCCAATTTCAACCAAACATGCTAGAAATGCTCCAATTGAGCTAATTAGCTTATTGTGAGAATATTACAAAGGTCTGACAAAAGTGAAAAATGTAAATTTCCAATTTCAACCAAACATGCTAGAAATGCTCCAATTGAGCTAATTAGCTTATTGTGAGAATATTACAAAGGTCTGACAAAAGTGAAAAATGTAAATTTCCAATTTCAACCAAACATGCTAGAAATGCTCCAATTGAGCTAATTAGCTTATTGTGAGAATATTGCAATTGTCTGACAAAAGTGAAAAATGTTAATTTCCAATTTCAACCAAACATGCTAGAAATGCTCCAATTGAGCTAATTAGCTTATTGTGAGAATATTACAAACGTCTGACAAAACTGAAAATGGTAAATTTCCAATTTCAACCAAACATGCTAGAAAAGCTCCAATTGAGCTAATTAGCTTATTGTGAGAATATTACAAACGTCTTACAAAACTGAAAAATGTAATTTTCCAATTTCAACCAAACATGCTAGAAATGCTCCAATTGAGCTAATTGGCTTATTGTGAGAATATTACAAACGTCTGACCAAACTGAAAAATGTAAATTTCCAATTTCAACCAAACATGCTAGAAATGCTCCAATTGAGCTAATTAGCTTATTGTGAGAATATTACAAAGGTCTGACAAAACTGAAAAATGTAAATTTCCAATTTCAACCAAACATGCTAGAAATGCTCCAATTGAGCTAATTAGCTTATTGTGAGAATATTACAAACGTCTGACAAAAGTGAAAAATGTAAATTTCTAATTTCAACTAAACATGCTAGAAATGCTCCAATTGAGCTAATTAGCTTATTGTGAGAATATTACAAAGGTCTGACAAAACTGAAAAATGTGAATTTCCAATTTCAACCAAACATGCTAGAAATGCTCCAATTGAGCTAATTAGCTTATTGTGAGAATATTACAAACGTCTGACAAAACTGAAAAATGTAAATTTCCAATTTCAACCAAACATGCTATAAATGCTCCAATTGAGCTAATTAGCTTATTGTGAGAATATTACAAACGTCTGACAAAACTGAAAAATGTAAATTTCTAATTTCAACTAAACATGCTAGAAATGCTCCAATTGAGCTAATTAGCTTATTGTGAGAATATTACAAACGTCTGACAAAAGTGAAAAATGTAAATTTCCAATTTCAACCAAACATGCTAGAAATGCTCCAATTGAGCTAATTAGCTTATTGTGAGAATATTGCAATTGTCTGACAAAAGTGAAAAATGTAAATTTCCAATTTCTACCAAACATGCTAGAAATGCTCCAATTGAGCTAATTAGCTTATTGTGAGAATATTACAAACGTCTGACAAAAGTGAAAAATGTAATTTTCCAATTTCAACCAAACATGCTAGAAATGCTCCAATTGAGCTAATTAGCTTATTGTGAGAATATTGCAATTGTCTGACAAAAGTGAAAAATGTAAATT
Source organism: Watersipora subatra (assembly GCF_963576615.1). Lineage (NCBI taxonomy): Eukaryota > Metazoa > Bryozoa > Gymnolaemata > Cheilostomatida > Watersiporidae > Watersipora > Watersipora subatra. The sequence goes on from NW_027045389.1 coordinate 249,860, forward strand.
TCCAATTTCAACTAAACATGCTAGAAATGCTCCAATTGAGCTAATTAGCTTATTGTGAGAATATTGCAATTGTCTGACAAAAGTGAAAAATGTAAATTTCCAATTTCAACCAAACATGCTAGAAATGCTCCAATTGAGCTAATTAGCTTATTGTGAGAATATTGCAATTGTCTGACAAAACTGAAAAATGTAAATTTCCATCTTCAACCAAACATGCTAGAAATGCTCCAATTGAGCTAATTAGCTTATTGTGAGAATATTACAAAGGTCTGACAAAACTGAAAAATGTAAATTTCCAATTTCAACCAAACATGCTAGAAATGCTCCAATTGAGCTAATTAGCTTATTGTGAGAATATTACAAACGTCTGACAAAACTGAAAAATGTAAATTTCCAATTTCAACCAAACATGCTAGAAATGCTCCAATTGAGCTAATTAGCTTATTGTGAGAATATTACAAACGTCTGACAAAAGTGAAAAATGTAAATTTCCAATTTCAACCAAACATGCTAGAAATGCTCCAATTGAGCTAATTAGCTTATTGTGAGAATATTGCAATTGTCTGACAAAACTGAAAAATGTGAATTTCCATCTTCAACCAAACATGCTAGAAATGCTCCAATTGAGCTAATTAGCTTATTGTGAGAATATTACAAAGGTCTGACAAAACTGAAAAATGTAAATTTCCAATTTCAACCAAACATGCTAGAAATGCTCCAATTGAGCTAATTAGCTTATTGTGAGAATATTACAAACGTCTGACAAAACTGAAAAATGTAAATTTCCAATTTCAACCAAACATGCTAGAAATGCTCCAATTGAGCTAATTAGCTTATTGTGAGAATATTACAAACGTCTGACAAAAGTGAAAAATGTAAATTTCCAATTTCAACCAAACATGCTAGAAATGCTCCAATTGAGCTAATTAGCTTATTGTGAGAATATTACAAACGTCTGACAAAACTGAAAAATGTGAATTTCCAATCTCAACCAAACATGCTAGAAATGCTCCAATTGAGCTAATTAGCTTATTGTGAGAATATTACAAACGTCTGACAAAACTGAAAAATGTAAATTTCCAATTTCAACCAAACATGCTAGAAATGCTCCAATTGAGCTAATTAGCTTATTGTGAGAATATTACAAACGTCTGACAAAACTGAAAAATGTAAATTTCTAATTTCAACTAAACATGCTAGAAATGCTCCAATTGAGCTAATTAGCTTATTGTGAGAATATTGCAATTGTCTGACAAAAGTGAAAAATGTAAATTTCCAATTTCAACCAAACATGCTAGAAATGCTCCAATTGAGCTAATTAGCTTTTTGTGAGAATATTGCAATTGTCTGACAAAAGTGAAAAATGTAAATTTCCAATTTCAACCAAACATGCTAGAAATGCTCCAATTGAGCTAATTAGCTTATTGTGAGAATATTACAAACGTCTCACAAAACTGAAAAATGTAAATTTCCAATTTCAACCAAACATGCTAGGAATGCTCCAATTGAGCTAATTAGCTTATTGTGAGAATATTACAAACGTCTGACAAAACTGAAAAATGTAAATTTCCAATTTCAACCAAACATGCTAAAAATGCTCCAACTGAGCTAATTAGCTTATTGTGAGAATATTGCAATTGTCTGACAAAAGCGAAAAATGTAAATTTCCAATTTCAACCAAACATGCTAGAAATGCTCCAATGGAGCTAATTAGCTTATTGTGAGAATATTACAAACGTCTGACAAAAGTGAAAAATGTAAAATTCCAATTTCAACCAAACATGCTAGAAATGCTCAAATTGCGCATATAAGCCTACTGTAAGAATTTTACAAACGTCTGACAAAACTGAAAAATGTAAATTTCCAATTTCAACCAAACATGCTAGAAATGCTCCAATTGAGCTAATTAGCTTATTGAGAGAATATTGCAATTGTCTGACAAAAGTGAAAAATGTAAATTTCCAATTTCAACCAAACATGCTAGAAATGCTCCAATTGAGCTAATTTGGTTATTGTGAGAATATTACAAACGTCTGACAAAACTGAAAAATGTGAATTTCCAATTTCAACCAAACATGCTAGAAATGCTCGAATTGCGAAATAAGCCTACTGTAAGAATTTTACAAACGTTTGACGAAACTGAAAAATGTAAATTTTCAATTTCAACCAAACATGCTAGAAATGCTCCAATTGAGCTAATTAGCTTATTGTGAGAATATTGCAATTGTCTGACAAAAGTGAAAAATGTAAATTTCCAATTTCAACCAAACATGCTAGAAATGCTACAATTGAGCTAATTAGCTTATTGTGAGAATATTACAAAGGTCTGACAAAACTGAAAAATGTAAATTTCCAATTTCAACCAAACATGCTAGAAATGCTCCAATTGAGCTAATTAGCTTATTGTGAGAATATTGCAATTGTCTGACAAAAGTGAAAAATGTAAATTTCCAATTTCAACCAAATATGCTAGAAATGCTCCAATTGAGCTAATTAGCTTATTGAGAGAATATTACAAACGTCTGACAAAACTGAAAAATGTAAATTTCCAATTTCAACCAAACATGCTAGAAATGCTCCAATTGAGCTAATTAGCTTATTGTGAGAATATTTATTACAAACGTCTGACCAAACTGAAAAATGTAAATTTTCAATTTCAACAAAACATGCTAGAAATGCTCCAATTGAGCTAATTAGCTTATTGTGAGAATATTACAAACGTCTGACAAAACTGAAAAATGTAAATTTCCAATTTCAACCAAACATGCTAGAAATGTTCCAATTGAGCTAATTAGCTTATTGTGAGAATATTACAAACCTCTGACAAAAGTGAAAAATGTAAATTTCCAATTTCAACCAAACATGCTAGAAATGCTCCAATTGAGCTAATTAGCTTATTGTGAGAATATTACAAACGTCTGATAAAACTGAAAAATGTAAATTTTCAATTTCAACCAAACATGCTAGAAATGCTCCAATTGAGCTAATTAGCTTATTGTGAGAATATTGCAATTGTCTGACAAAAGGGAAAAATGTAAATTTCCAATTTCAACCAAACATGCTAGAAATGCTCCAATTGAGCTAATTAGCTTATTGTGAGAATATTACAAACGTCTGACCAAACTGAAAAATGTAAATTTCCAATTTCAACCAAACATGCTAGAAATGCTCCAATTGAGCTAATTAGCTTTTTGTGAGAATATTGCAATTGTCTGACAAAAGTGAAAAATGTAAATTTCCAATTTCAACCAAACATGCTAGAAATGCTCCAATTGAGCTAATTAGCTTATTGTGAGAATATTACAAACGTCTGACAAAAGTGAAAAATGTAAAATTCCAATTTCAACCAAACATGCTAGAAATGCTCAAATTGCGCATATAAGCCTACTGTAAGAATTTTACAAACGTCTGACAAAACTGAAAAATGTTAATTTCCAATTTCAACCAAACATGCTAGAAATGCTCCAATTGAGCTAATTAGCTTATTGAGAGAATATTGCAATTGTCTGACAAAAGTGAAAAATGTAAATTTCCAATTTCAACCAAACATGCTAGAAATGCTCCAATTGAGCTAATTAGGTTATTGTGAGAATATTACAAACGTCTGACAAAACTGAAAAATGTGAATTTCCAATTTCAACCAAACATGCTAGAAATGCTCGAATTGCGAAATAAGCCTACTGTAAGAATTTTACAAACGTTTGACGAAACTGAAAAATGTAAATTTTCAATTTCAACCAAACATGCTAGAAATGCTCCAATTGAGCTAATTAGCTTATTGTGAGAATATTGCAATTGTCTGACAAAAGTGAAAAATGTAAATTTCCAATTTCAACCAAACATGCTAGAAATGCTCCAATTGAGCTAATTAGCTTATTGTGAGAATATTACAAAGGTCTGACAAAACTGAAAAATGTAAATTTCCAATTTCAACCAAACATGCTAGAAATGCTCCAATTGAGCTAATTAGCTTATTGTGAGAATATTGCAATTGTCTGACAAAAGTGAAAAATGTAAATTTCCAATTTCAACCAAATATGCTAGAAATGCTCCAATTGAGCTAATTAGCTTATTGAGAGAATATTACAAACGTCTGACAAAACTGAAAAATGTAAATTTCCAATTTCAACCAAACATGCTAGAAATGCTCCAATTGAGCTAATTAGCTTATTGTGAGAATATTACAAACGTCTGACAAAACTGAAAAATGTAAATTTCCAATTTCAACCAAACATGCTAGAAATGCTCCAATTGAGCTATATAGCTTATTGTGAGAATATTGCAATTGTTTGACAAAAGTGAAAAATGTAAAATTCCAATTTCAACCAAACATGCTAGAAATGCTCCAATTGAGCTAATTAGCTTATTGTGAGAATATTACAAACGTCTGACCAAACTGAAAAATGTAAATTTCCAATTTCAACAAAACATGCTAGAAATGCTCCAATTGAGCTAATTAGCTTATTGTGAGAATATTACAAACGTCTGACAAAACTGAAAAATGTAAATTTCCAATTTCAACCAAACATGCTAGAAATGTTCCAATTGAGCTAATTAGCTTATTGTGAGAATATTACAAACCTCTGACAAAAGTGAAAAATGTAAATTTCCAATTTCAACCAAACATGCTAGAAATGCTCCAATTGAGCTAATTAGCTTATTGTGAGAATATTACAAACGTCTGATAAAACTGAAAAGTGCAAATTTCCAATTTCAACCAAACATGCTAGAAATGCTCCAATTGAGCTAATTAGCTTATTGTGAGAATATTGCAATTGTCTGACAAAAGGGAAACATGTAAATTTCCAATTTCAACCAAACATGCTAGAAATGCTCCAATTGAGCTTGTTATATATTCATATTGTAACACGTTCAGGAATAAAGAACCACAGGCTAAATAGACTACTAGAAGTTATAGCTACTGGAAGCTACGGCTTAGACGGCTATTAGGCTACGGCTTAGACGTCTAGGAGACACGTGACCCCCCATCACTATATAGTGACTGGAGACCAAGCTGACGGCCTCTTGTGATCAGGAGTTCACGGTGAGTGCTTTATTGCTCCCCCAGCAATATAACATGGCGTCGTAGGCAGGATTGTTCGGGGAGAATTGTGATCGGTGATACGTTATTATATTGTGGTGAATAACTGGTGATATCGGCCATCGATAGTGGTGATACAGTGGTTAGTGATTTTCCGTGGTGTATTTTCTGTGATAAGTGGGAGACACTATACAAGGTGAGTGGTGATTACATTGTTATAGAGGTTTCGAAGGGTGTTCGGAGGTAAGTTTAAGCTGTTTTTGAATATGGCTAGAAATTTGAATTTTAATGACTTTCCGAAACTAGTAATTAATAGCGACGATGTTGGTGGATCATGGAAAAATTGGTTAAATGAGTTTGATCTAAGCGTTGAAATGATCACACTGAGATTAGGGGAAGAAAAAGTTACAATAGATGGCGAGGAAGAAACTGTTGATGTATTTAGAGGTAGAATGAAATTAGACGTAAAAAGAAAATTAAGAAACGGTGGGATAAAAAGTATAGAGTTTCAAAGTTAGACGAGTTAAAACCTGGCCAAATGGTTTATGTAAAAGCTCCTACAGATGTAGGTTCAAGAGGTATAGTTTTGAGAAAGGATAAATCCCCTGAAAGTTACTGGGTCAATGTAGGCATGAGTGAAATACGCAGAAATAGAAAACATTTGTTTTTGTTGAATTCTGATGACGAGAACACGTCTGACTCTTCTGAGGAAAATTGTCTTTCCTTGGATAGCTACTCCTCAAAAGAGGGCGACTCTGAAATAGTAAAAAATGCCAACGGTTTATCTGAAAGTCAGGAGAACATGATCCCTGATTTAGAGATCCTTGAACAAGGGGCGGAAACTCCTGGTGTGGCTGAGCACGTGGAGGAAACTCCTGGCATCAGTGAACACGAGGAGGAAACCTCTGTTGTTGAGAATAGACTCGTTCCAGGAAATAGTAATGATTTGCCTAGAAGAAATTCTAGAAGTAAATTTGTGCCTCTTAGTAGAGAACCTGTTGTCACTAGCTCAGGTCGAGTTAGTAAACCACCTAAGAAATATGGTATGGAATATTATAAATGACCTTGTTTATAGTTTCAGATTGATATCAGACCAATCTTACTTCTCTATCACTTATGAAGAGTGCTGGCGATTCGCCGGGAGGTGGTGGTGCCGAGAGCGGCGGTGCAGGTAGAAACAGGGGTGGAGGTGTGAAGGTGACGAGGGATTCAGAAGGTAACACGGTGTTTAGTAAGCAGAAGGGGAGCGAGTCGGGTAAGAATGAGGGCGAAGGTAAGAAAGAAGTGTACGGTAAGCCAGGTAACATTAAGTGTGTTGTCTGCAAAAGCTTTAGAGACCATTATGCTGCTCAGTGTCCTGGATTTATTTGTTATAATTGTAAAGGTCAAGGACATTTTGCGGTAGATTGCAAGAAGACATTGTGTAGATTTTGTGGGAAGTTAGACCATGGACTTGAAGGATGTACTCTTGGTGGGTCTTCCTATAGAGATATTGCAGCGGGTATTAAGCGTAGGGTAGAGGAGAGTAACAATAGGGGACCGGATTCTAAGTTGAAGAAGCCTAGTTCAAGTTTACCCTTTGTTGCTAAGATGGATAGTTTTGTAGAAGAGATGGAGTCGGAGTCTGTTTCGACCGAGGCTGCCATCGAGCAGAGGAAAGCTATGCTCTTGCATAGGAGGAGACAAGTAGAGGAGCAGTACAAGCGCGCATTGTCTGCTATAGAGAAGGACGAGAGAGAGTTGGAGGAGGAGATTGAGAGTGAGAAGGAGTATAGAGAGGCTCTGTTGCACTTGGCTGCTGTAAAGCAAAAGAGGGCTCAGAGGAGGGGTGCAAGGAGCGCGAGTTCCGTAACGACTACTAGTAAGGAGAGTAAGGTTGAGGAATCCAAAGAGGAGATCCAACCTGAAACCTCCGTTGTGAGAGTAGTCCCTAGCAGAGATGCTAGTTGTGAGGAGAGTAAGGTTGAGGAACCCAAAGAGGAGGTCCAACCTGAAAGTTCCGAAAAGAGTGGCAATGACGACCAGCTTGCTGGTTCTGAGCCAAAAGTTCATAGTGGCAACGACGACCAGCTTGCTGGTTCTGAGCCAAAAGTTCAGAGTGGCAATGACGACCAGCTTGCTGGTTCTGAGCCAAAAGTTCAGAGTGGCAATGACGACCAGCTTGCTGGTTCTGAGCCAAAAGTTTCAGATAACCTGGAGGCAATGGAGGAGGAACATGAGAAGGCCGATTGGTATGGGGATACTGCCAGTATGGAGGAAGGCGATTTGCTAAATGGAGATGAGGTAGATTGAGATGGATTGGGGTGCGATTAAAACTGTTAAATTTGCGATAACTGACGACTGAAGAAAGACGAGTAAGTAAACAGAATATTGGGTGAGTAGAGAGATATTTAACTCATCTTCGAAACGGTAACTATGATTTGAAGCTTTTGTGATTATCTAACCTGCTTGGCTTGATAACCCTGCTTCATTGAATTTAACGCTCCTCTTGAGAGATTATGTGTTCTGCTAACAGTGGTTGCACTTGGGCAAGTTTGAGTATATTGGAATTAGAGTTCGTATTTGGATTTTAGATTAAGCGGTGTAGTCTTGAAAAAAAAGGGCATGTTATATATTCATATTGTAACACGTTCAGGAATAAAGAACCACAGGCTAAATAGACTACTAGAAGTTATAGCTACTGGAAGCTACGGCTTAGACGGCTATTAGGCTACGGCTTAGACGTCTAGGAGACACGTGACCCCCCATCGCTATATAGTGACTGGAGACCAAGCTGACGGCCTCTTGTGATCAGGAGTTCACGGTGAGTGCTTTATTGCTCCCCCAGCAATATAACAGAGCTAATTAGCTTATTGTGAGAATATTACAAACGTCTGACCAAACTGAAAAATGTAAATTTCCAATTTCAACCAAACATGCTAGAAATGCTCCAATTGAGCTAATTAGCTTATTGTGAGAATATTACAAACGTCTGACAAAACTGAAAAATGTAAATTTCCAATTTCAACCAAACATGCTAGAAATGTTCCAATTGAGCTAATTAGCTTATTGTGAGAATATTACAAACGTCTGACAAAAGTGAAAAATGTAATTTTCCAATTTCAACCAAACATGCTAGAAATGCTCCAATTGAGCTAATTAGCTTATTGTGAGAATATTGCAATTGTCTGACAAAAGTGAAAAATGTAAAATTCCAATTTCAACTAAACATGCTAAAAATGCTCCAATTGAGCTAATTAGCTTATTGTGAGAATATTGCAATTGTCTGACAAAAGTGAAAAATGTAAATTTCCAATTTCAACCAAACATGCTAGAAATGCTCCAATTGAGCTAATTAGCTTATTGTGAGAATATTACAAACGTCTGACAAAACTGAAAAATGTAAATTTCTAATTTCAACTAAACATGCTAGAAATGCTCCAATTGAGCTAATTAGTTTATTGTGAGAATATTGCAATTGTCTGACAAAAGTGAAAAATGTAAATTTCCACTTTCAACCAAACATGCTAGAAATGCTCCAATTGAGCTAATTAGCTTTTTGTGAGAATATTGCAATTGTCTGACAAAAGTGAAAAATGTAAATTTCCAATTTCAACCAAACATGCTAGAAATGCTCCAATTGAGCTAATTAGCTTATTGTGAGAATATTACAAACGTCTGACAAAACTGAAAAATGTAAATTTCCAATTTCAACCAAACATGCTAGGAATGCTCCAATTGAGCTAATTAGCTTATTGTGAGAATATTACAAACGTCTGACAAAACTGAAAAATGTAAATTTCCAATTTCAACCAAACATGCTAGAAATGCTCCAATTGAGCTAATTAGCTTATTGTGAGAATATTACAAACGTCTTACAAAACTGAAAAATGTAATTTTCCAATTTCAACCAAACATGCTAGAAATGCTCCAATTGAGCTAATTGGCTTATTGTGAGAATATTACAAACGTCTGACAAAAGGGAAAAATGTAAATTTCCAATTTCAACCAAACATGCTAGAAATGCTCCAATTGAGCTAATTAGCTTATTGTGAGAATATTACAAACGTCTGACAAAACTGAAAAATGTAAATTTCCAATTTCAACCAAACATGCTAGAAATGCTCCAATTGAGCTAATTAGCTTATTGTGAGAATATTACAAACGTCTGACAAAACTGAAAAATTTTAATTTCCAATTTCAACCAAACATGCTAGAAATGCTCCAATTGAGCTAATTAACTTATTGTGAGAATATTACAAATGTCTGACAAAACTGAAAAATGTAAATTTCCAATTTCAACCAAACATGCTAGAAATGCTCCAATTGAGCTAATTAGCTTATTGTGAGAATATTGCAGTTGTCTGACAAAAGGGAAAAATGTAAATTTCCAATTTCAACCAAACATGCTAGAAATGCTCCAATTGAGCTAATTAGCTTATTGTGAGAATATAACAAACGTCTGACAAAAGTGAAAAATGTAAATTTCCAATTTCAACCAAACATGCTAGAAATGCTCCAATTGAGCTAATTAGCTTATTGTGAGAATATTACAAATGTCTGACAAAAGTGAAAAATGTAAATTTCCAATTTCAACCAAACATGCTAGAAATGCTCCAATTGAGCTAATTAGCTTATTGTGAGAATATTGCAGTTGTCTGACAAAAGGGAAAAATGTAAATTTCCAATTTCAACCAAACATGCTAGAAATGCTCCAATTGAGCTAATTAGCTTATTATGAGAATATTACAAACGTCTGACCAAACTGAAAAATGTAAATTTCCAATTTCAACCAAACATGCTAGAAATGCTCCAATTGAGCTAATTAGCTTATTGTGAGAATATTACAAACGTCTGACAAAACTGAAAAATGTAAATTTCCAATTTCAACCAAACATGCTAGGAATGCTCCAATTGAGCTAATTAGCTTATTGTGAGAATATTACAAACGTCTGACAAAACTGAAAAATGTAAATTTCCAATTTCAACCAAACATGCTAGAAATGCTCCAATTGAGCTAATTAGCTTATTGTGAGAATATTACAAACGTCTTACAAAACTGAAAAATGTAATTTTCCAATTTCAACCAAACATGCTAGAAATGCTCCAATTGAGCTAATTGGCTTATTGTGAGAATATTACAAACGTCTGACCAAACTGAAAAATGTAAATTTCCAATTTCAACCAAACATGCTAGAAATGCTCCAATTGAGCTAATTAGCTTATTGTGAGAATATTACAAACGTCTTACAAAACTGAAAAATGTAAATTTCCAATTTCAACCAAACATGCTAGAAATGCTCCAATTGAGCTAATTAGCTTATTGTGAGAATATTACAAACGTCTGACAAAACTGAAAAATGTAAATTTCTAATTTCAACTAAACATGCTAGAAATGCTCCAATTGAGCTAATTAGCTTATTGTGAGAATATTGCAATTGTCTGACAAAAGTGAAAAATGTAAATTTCCAATTTCAACCAAACATGCTAGAAATGCTCCAATTGAGCTAATTAGCTTTTTGTGAGAATATTGCAATTGTCTGACAAAAGTGAAAAATGTAAATTTCCAATTTCAACCAAACATGCTAGAAATGCTCCAATTGAGCTAATTAGCTTATTGTGAGAATATTACAAACGTCTGACAAAACTGAAAAATGTAAATTTCCAATTTCAACCAAACATGCTAGAAATGCTCCAATTGAGCTAATTAGCTTATTGTGAGAATAGTACAAACGTCTGACAAAACTGAAAAATGTAAATTTCCAATTTCAACCAAACATGCTAGAAATGCTCCAATTGAGCTAATTAGCTTATTGTGAGAATATTACAAACGTCTGACAAAACTGAAAAATGTAAATTTCTAATTTCAACCAAACATGCTAGAAATGCTCCAATTGAGCTAATTAGCTTATTGTGAGAATATTGCAATTGTCTGACATAAGTGAAAAATGTAAATTTCCAATTTCAACCAAACATGCTAGAAATGCTCCAATTGAGCTAATTAGCTTTTTGTGAGAATATTGCAATTGTCTGACAAAAGTGAAAAATGTAAATTTCCAATTTCAACCAAACATGCTAGAAATGCTCCAATTGAGCTAATTAGCTTATTGTGAGAATATTACAAACGTCTGACAAAACTGAAAAATGTAAATTTCCAATTTCAACCAAACATGCTAGAAATGCTCCAATTGAGCTAATTAGCTTATTGTGAGAATATTACAAACGTCTGACAAAACTGAAAAATGTAAATTTCCAATTTCAACCAAACATGCTAGAAATGCTCCAATTGAGCTAATTAGCTTATTGTGAGAATATTACAAACGTCTTACAAAACTGAAAAATGTAATTTTCCAATTTCAACCAAACATGCTAGAAATGCTCCAATTGAGCTAATTGGCTTATTGTGAGAATATTACAAACGTCTGACAAAAGGGAAAAATGTAAATTTCCAATTTCAACCAAACATGCTAGAAATGCTCCAATTGAGCTAATTAGCTTATTGTGAGAATATTACAAACGTCTGACAAAACTGAAAAATGTAAATTTCCAATTTCAACCAAACATGCTAGAAATGCTCCAATTGAGCTAATTAGCTTATTGTGAGAATATTACAAACGTCTGACAAAACTGAAAAATGTAAATTTCCAATTTCAACCAAACATGCTAGAAATGCTCCAATTGAGCTAATTAGCTTATTGTGAGAATATTACAAACGTCTGACAAAACTGAAAAATGTAAATTTCTAGTTTCAACTGAACATGCTAGAAATGCTTCAATTGAGCTAATTAGCTTATTGTGAGAATATTACAAACGTCTGACAAAAGTAAAAAATGTAAATTTCCAATTTCAACCAAACATGCTAGAAATGCTCCAATTGAGCTAATTAGCTTATTGTGAGAATATTGCAATTGTCTGACAAAAGTGAAAAATGTAAATTTCCAATTTCAACCAAACATGCTAGAAATGCTCCAATTGAGCTAATTAGCTTATTGTGAGAATATTGCAATTGTCTGACAAAAGTGAAAAATGTTAATTTCCAATTTCAACCAAACATGCTAGAAATGCTCCAATTGAGCTAATTAGCTTATTGTGAGAATATTACAAACGTCTGACAAAACTGAAAAATGTAAATTTCCAATTTCAACCAAACATGCTAGAAGTGCTCCAATTGAGCTAATTAGCTTATTGTGAGAATATTACAAACGTCTGACAAAACTGAAAAATGTAAATTTCCAATTTCAACCAAACATGCTAGAAATGCTCCAATTGAGCTAATTAGCTTATTGTGAGAATATTGCAATTGTCTGACAAAAGTGAAAAATGTAAATTTCCAATTTCAACCAAACATGCTAGAAATGCTCCAATTGAGCTAATTAGCTTATTGTGAGAATATTGCAATTGTCTGACAAAAGTGAAAAATGTAAATTTCCAATTTCAACCAAACATGCTAGAAATGCTCCAATTGAGCTAATTAGCTTATTGTGAGAATATTACAAACGTCTGACAAAACTGAAAAATGTAAATTTCCAATTTCAACCAAACATGCTAGAAGTGCTCCAATTGAGCTAATTAGCTTATTGTGAGAATATTACAAACGTCTGACAAAACTGAAAAATGTAAATTTCCAATTTCAACCAAACATGCTAGAAATGCTCCAATTGAGCTAATTAGCTTATTGTGAGAATATTACAAACGTCTGACAAAACTGAAAAATTTAAATTTCCAATTTCAACCAAACATGCTAGAAATGCTCCAATTGAGCTAATTAGCTTATTGTGAGAATATTACAAATGTCTGACAAAACTGAAAAATGTAAATTTCCAATTTCAACCAAACATGCTAGAAATGCTCCAATTGAGCTAATTAGCTTATTGTGAGAATATTGCAGTTGTCTGACAAAAGGGAAAAATGTAAATTTCCAATTTCAACCAAACATGCTAGAAATGCTCCAATTGAGCTAATTAGCTTATTGTGAGAATATTACAAACGTCTGACAAAAGTGAAAAATGTAAGTTTCCAATTTCAACCAAACATGCTAGAAATGCTCCAATTGAGCTAATTAGCTTATTGTGAGAATATTACAAATGTCTGACAAAACTGAAAAATGTAAATTTCCAATTTCAACCAAACATGCTAGAAATGCTCCAATTGAGCTAATTAGCTTATTGTGAGAATATTGCAGTTGTCTGACAAAAGGGAAAAATGTAAATTTCCAATTTCAACCAAACATGCTAGAAATGCTCCAATTGAGCTAATTAGCTTATTGTGAGAATATTACAAACGTCTGACCAAACTGAAAAATGTAAATTTCCAATTTCAACCAAACATGCTAGAAATGCTCCAATTGAGCTAATTAGCTTATTGTGAGAATATTACAAACGTCTGACAAAACTGAAAAATGTAAATTTCCAATTTCAACCAAACATGCTAGGAATGCTCCAATTGAGCTAATTAGCTTATTGTGAGAATATTACAAACGTCTGACAAAACTGAAAAATGTAAATTTCCAATTTCAACCAAACATGCTAGAAATGCTCCAATTGAGCTAATTAGCTTATTGTGAGAATATTACAAACGTCTTACAAAACTGAAAAATGTAATTTTCCAATTTCAACCAAACATGCTAGAAATGCTCCAATTGAGCTAATTGGCTTATTGTGAGAATATTACAAACGTCTGACCAAACTGAAAAATGTAAATTTCCAATTTCAACCAAACATGCTAGAAATGCTCCAATTGAGCTAATTAGCTTATTGTGAGAATATTACAAAGGTCTGACAAAAGTGAAAAATGTAAATTTCCAATTTCAACCAAACATGCTAGAAATGCTCCAATTGAGCTAATTAGCTTATTGTGAGAATATTACAAACGTCTGACAAAACTGAAAAATGTAAATTTCTAATTTCAACCAAACATGCTAGAAATGCTCCAATTGAGCTAATTAGCTTATTGTGAGAATATTGCAATTGTCTGACATAAGTGAAAAATGTAAATTTCCAATTTCAACCAAACATGCTAGAAATGCTCCAATTGAGCTAATTAGCTTTTTGTGAGAATATTGCAATTGTCTGACAAAAGTGAAAAATGTAAATTTCCAATTTCAACCAAACATGCTAGAAATGCTCCAATTGAGCTAATTAGCTTATTGTGAGAATATTACAAACGTCTGACAAAACTGAAAAATGTAAATTTCCAATTTCAACCAAACATGCTAGAAATGCTCCAATTGAGCTAATTAGCTTATTGTGAGAATATTACAAACGTCTGACAAAACTGAAAAATGTAAATTTCCAATTTCAACCAAACATGCTAGAAATGCTCCAATTGAGCTAATTAGCTTATTGTGAGAATATTACAAACGTCTTACAAAACTGAAAAATGTAATTTTCCAATTTCAACCAAACATGCTAGAAATGCTCCAATTGAGCTAATTGGCTTATTGTGAGAATATTACAAACGTCTGACAAAAGGGAAAAATGTAAATTTCCAATTTCAACCAAACATGCTAGAAATGCTCCAATTGAGCTAATTAGCTTATTGTGAGAATATTACAAACGTCTGACAAAACTGAAAAATGTAAATTTCCAATTTCAACCAAACATGCTAGAAATGCTCCAATTGAGCTAATTAGCTTATTGTGAGAATATTACAAACGTCTGACAAAACTGAAAAATGTAAATTTCTAATTTCAACTGAACATGCTAGAAATGCTTCAATTGAGCTAATTAGCTTATTGTGAGAATATTACAAACGTCTGACAAAAGTAAAAAATGTAAATTTCCAATTTCAACCAAACATGCTAGAAATGCTCCAATTGAGCTAATTAGCTTATTGTGAGAATATTGCAATTGTCTGACAAAAGTGAAAAATGTAAATTTCCAATTTCAACCAAACATGCTAGAAATGCTCCAATTGAGCTAATTAGCTTATTGTGAGAATATTGCAATTGTCTGACAAAAGTGAAAAATGTTAATTTCCAATTTCAACCAAACATGCTAGAAATGCTCCAATTGAGCTAATTAGCTTATTGTGAGAATATTACAAACGTCTGACAAAACTGAAAAATGTAAATTTCCAATTTCAACCAAACATGCTAGAAGTGCTCCAATTGAGCTAATTAGCTTATTGTGAGAATATTACAAACGTCTGACAAAACTGAAAAATGTAAATTTCCAATTTCAACCAAACATGCTAGAAATGCTCCAATTGAGCTAATTAGCTTATTGTGAGAATATTGCAATTGTCTGACAAAAGTGAAAAATGTAAATTTCCAATTTCAACCAAACATGCTAGAAATGCTCCAATTGAGCTAATTAGCTTATTGTGAGAATATTGCAATTGTCTGACAAAAGTGAAAAATGTAAATTTCCAATTTCAACCAAACATGCTAGAAATGCTCCAATTGAGCTAATTAGCTTATTGTGAGAATATTACAAACGTCTGACAAAACTGAAAAATGTAAATTTCCAATTTCAACCAAACATGCTAGAAGTGCTCCAATTGAGCTAATTAGCTTATTGTGAGAATATTACAAACGTCTGACAAAACTGAAAAATGTAAATTTCCAATTTCAACCAAACATGCTAGAAATGCTCCAATTGAGCTAATTAGCTTATTGTGAGAATATTACAAACGTCTGACAAAACTGAAAAATTTAAATTTCCAATTTCAACCAAACATGCTAGAAATGCTCCAATTGAGCTAATTAGCTTATTGTGAGAATATTACAAATGTCTGACAAAACTGAAAAATGTAAATTTCCAATTTCAACCAAACATGCTAGAAATGCTCCAATTGAGCTAATTAGCTTATTGTGAGAATATTGCAGTTGTCTGACAAAAGGGAAAAATGTAAATTTCCAATTTCAACCAAACATGCTAGAAATGCTCCAATTGAGCTAATTAGCTTATTGTGAGAATATTACAAACGTCTGACAAAAGTGAAAAATGTAAGTTTCCAATTTCAACCAAACATGCTAGAAATGCTCCAATTGAGCTAATTAGCTTATTGTGAGAATATTACAAATGTCTGACAAAACTGAAAAATGTAAATTTCCAATTTCAACCAAACATGCTAGAAATGCTCCAATTGAGCTAATTAGCTTATTGTGAGAATATTGCAGTTGTCTGACAAAAGGGAAAAATGTAAATTTCCAATTTCAACCAAACATGCTAGAAATGCTCCAATTGAGCTAATTAGCTTATTGTGAGAATATTACAAACGTCTGACCAAACTGAAAAATGTAAATTTCCAATTTCAACCAAACATGCTAGAAATGCTCCAATTGAGCTAATTAGCTTATTGTGAGAATATTACAAACGTCTGACAAAACTGAAAAATGTAAATTTCCAATTTCAACCAAACATGCTAGGAATGCTCCAATTGAGCTAATTAGCTTATTGTGAGAATATTACAAACGTCTGACAAAACTGAAAAATGTAAATTTCCAATTTCAACCAAACATGCTAGAAATGCTCCAATTGAGCTAATTAGCTTATTGTGAGAATATTACAAACGTCTTACAAAACTGAAAAATGTAATTTTCCAATTTCAACCAAACATGCTAGAAATGCTCCAATTGAGCTAATTGGCTTATTGTGAGAATATTACAAACGTCTGACCAAACTGAAAAATGTAAATTTCCAATTTCAACCAAACATGCTAGAAATGCTCCAATTGAGCTAATTAGCTTATTGTGAGAATATTACAAAGGTCTGACAAAAGTGAAAAATGTAAATTTCCAATTTCAACCAAACATGCTAGAAATGCTCCAATTGAGCTAATTAGCTTATTGTGAGAATATTACAAACGTCTGACAAAACTGAAAAATGTAAATTTCTAATTTCAACCAAACATGCTAGAAATGCTCCAATTGAGCTAATTAGCTTATTGTGAGAATATTGCAATTGTCTGACATAAGTGAAAAATTTAAATTTCCAATTTCAACCAAACATGCTAGAAATGCTCCAATTGAGCTAATTAGCTTTTTGTGAGAATATTGCAATTGTCTGACAAAAGTGAAAAATGTAAATTTCCAATTTCAACCAAACATGCTAGAAATGCTCCAATTGAGCTAATTAGCTTATTGTGAGAATATTACAAACGTCTGACAAAACTGAAAAATGTAAATTTCCAATTTCAACCAAACATGCTAGAAATGCTCCAATTGAGCTAATTAGCTTATTGTGAGAATATTACAAACGTCTGACAAAACTGAAAAATGTAAATTTCCAATTTCAACCAAACATGCTAGAAATGCTCCAATTGAGCTAATTAGCTTATTGTGAGAATATTACAAACGTCTTACAAAACTGAAAAATGTAATTTTCCAATTTCAACCAAACATGCTAGAAATGCTCCAATTGAGCTAATTGGCTTATTGTGAGAATATTACAAACGTCTGACAAAAGGGAAAAATGTAAATTTCCAATTTCAACCAAACATGCTAGAAATGCTCCAATTGAGCTAATTAGCTTATTGTGAGAATATTACAAACGTCTGACAAAACTGAAAAATGTAAATTTCCAATTTCAACCAAACATGCTAGAAATGCTCCAATTGAGCTAATTAGCTTATTGTGAGAATATTACAAACGTCTGACAAAACTGAAAAATGTAAATTTCCAATTTCAACCAAACATGCTAGAAATGCTCCAATTGAGCTAATTAGCTTATTGTGAGAATATTACAAACGTCTGACAAAACTGAAAAATGTAAATTTCCAATTTCAACCAAACATGCTAGAAGTGCTCCAATTGAGCTAATTAGCTTATTGTGAGAATATTACAAACGTCTGACAAAACTGAAAAATGTAAATTTCCAATTTCAACCAAACATGCTAGAAATGCTCCAATTGAGCTAATTAGCTTATTGTGAGAAAATTGCAATTGTCTGACAAAAGTGAAAAATGTAAATTTCCAATTTCAACCAAACATGCTAGAAATGCTCCAATTGAGCTAATTAGCTTATTGTGAGAATATTGCAATTGTCTGACAAAAGTGAAAAATGTAAATTTCCAATTTCAACCAAACATGCTAGAAATGCTCCAATTGAGCTAATTAGCTTATTGTGAGAATATTACAAAGGTCTGACAAAAGTGAAAAATGTAAATTTCCAATTTCAACCAAACATGCTAGAAATGCTCCAATTGAGCTAATTAGCTTATTGTGAGAATATTACAAACGTCTGACAAAACTGAAAAATGTAAATTTCTAATTTCAACCAAACATGCTAGAAATGCTCCAATTGAGCTAATTAGCTTATTGTGAGAATATTGCAATTGTCTGACATAAGTGAAAAATGTAAATTTCCAATTTCAACCAAACATGCTAGAAATGCTCCAATTGAGCTAATTAGCTTTTTGTGAGAATATTGCAATTGTCTGACAAAAGTGAAAAATGTAAATTTCCAATTTCAACCAAACATGCTAGAAATGCTCCAATTGAGCTAATTAGCTTATTGTGAGAATATTACAAACGTCTGACAAAACTGAAAAATGTAAATTTCCAATTTCAACCAAACATGCTAGAAATGCTCCAATTGAGCTAATTAGCTTATTGTGAGAATATTACAAACGTCTGACAAAACTGAAAAATGTAAATTTCCAATTTCAACCAAACATGCTAGAAATGCTCCAATTGAGCTAATTAGCTTATTGTGAGAATATTACAAACGTCTTACAAAACTGAAAAATGTAATTTTCCAATTTCAACCAAACATGCTAGAAATGCTCCAATTGAGCTAATTGGCTTATTGTGAGAATATTACAAACGTCTGACAAAAGGGAAAAATGTAAATTTCCAATTTCAACCAAACATGCTAGAAATGCTCCAATTGAGCTAATTAGCTTATTGTGAGAATATTACAAACGTCTGACAAAACTGAAAAATGTAAATTTCCAATTTCAACCAAACATGCTAGAAATGCTCCAATTGAGCTAATTAGCTTATTGTGAGAATATTACAAACGTCTGACAAAACTGAAAAATGTAAATTTCCAATTTCAACCAAACATGCTAAAAATGCTCCAATTGAGCTAATTAGCTTATTGTGAGAATATTGCAATTGTCTGACAAAAGTGAAAAATGTAAATTTCCAATTTCAACCAAACATGCTAGAAATGCTCCAATTGAGCTAATTAGCTTATTGTGAGAATATTGCAATTGTCTGACAAAAGTGAAAAATGTAAATTTCCAATTTCAACCAAACATGCTAGAAATGCTCCAATTGAGCTAATTAGTTTATTGTGAGAATATTACAAACGTCTGACAAAACTGAAAAATGTAAATTTCCAATTTCAACCAAACATGCTAGAAGTGCTCCAATTGAGCTAATTAGCTTATTGTGAGAATATTACAAACGTCTGACAAAACTGAAAAATGTAAATTTCCAATTTCAACCAAACATGCTAGAAATGCTCCAATTGAGCTAATTAGCTTATTGTGAGAATATTACAAACGTCTGACAAAACTGAAAAATTTAAATTTCCAATTTCAACCAAACATGCTAGAAATGCTCCAATTGAGCTAATTAGCTTATTGTGAGAATATTACAAATGTCTGACAAAACTGAAAAATGTAAATTTCCAATTTCAACCAAACATGCTAGAAATGCTCCAATTGAGCTAATTAGCTTATTGTGAGAATATTGCAGTTGTCTGACAAAAGGGAAAAATGTAAATTTCCAATTTCAACCAAACATGCTAGAAATGCTCCAATTGAGCTAATTAGCTTATTGTGAGAATATTACAAACGTCTGACAAAAGTGAAAAATGTAAGTTTCCAATTTCAACCAAACATGCTAGAAATGCTCCAATTGAGCTAATTAGCTTATTGTGAGAATATTACAAATGTCTGACAAAACTGAAAAATGTAAATTTCTAATTTCAACCAAACATGCTAGAAATGCTCCAATTGAGCTAATTAGCTTATTGTGAGAATATTGCAGTTGTCTGACAAAAGGGAAAAATGTAAATTTCCAATTTCAACCAAACATGCTAGAAATGCTCCAATTGAGCTAATTAGCTTATTGTGAGAATATTACAAACGTCTGACCAAACTGAAAAATGTAAATTTCCAATTTCAACCAAACATGCTAGAAATGCTCCAATTGAGCTAATTAGCTTATTGTGAGAATATTACAAACGTCTGACAAAACTGAGAAATGTAAATTTCCAATTTCAACCAAACATGCTAGGAATGCTCCAATTGAGCTAATTAGCTTATTGTGAGAATATTACAAACGTCTGACAAAACTGAAAAATGTAAATTTCGAATTTCAACCAAACATGCTAGAAATGCTCCAATTGAGCTAATTAGCTTATTGTGAGAATATTACAAACGTCTTACAAAACTGAAAATTGTAATTTTCCAATTTCAACCAAACATGCTAGAAATGCTCCAATTGAGCTAATTGGCTTATTGTGAGAATATTACAAACGTCTGACCAAACTGAAAAATGTAAATTTCCAATTTCAACCAAACATGCTAGAAATGCTCCAATTGAGCTAATTAGCTTATTGTGAGAATATTACAAAGGTCTGACAAAAGTGAAAAATGTAAATTTCCAATTTCAACCAAACATGCTAGAAATGCTCCAATTGAGCTAATTAGCTTATTGTGAGAATATTGCAATTGTCTGACAAAAGTGAAAAATGTTAATTTCCAATTTCAACCAAACATGCTAGAAATGCTCCAATTGAGCTAATTAGCTTATTGTGAGAATATTACAAACGTCTGACAAAACTGAAAAATGTAAATTTCCAATTTCAACCAAACATGCTAGAAATGCTCCAATTGAGCTAATTAGCTTATTGTGAGAATATTACAAACGTCTTACAAAACTGAAAAATGTAATTTTCCAATATCAACCAAACATGCTAGAAATGCTCCAATTGAGCTAATTGGCTTATTGTGAGAATATTACAAACGTCTGACCAAACTGAAAAATGTAAATTTCCAATTTCAACCAAACATGCTAGAAATGCTCCAATTGAGCTAATTAGCTTATTGTGAGAATATTACAAAGGTCTGACAAAACTGAAAAATGTAAATTTCCAATTTCAACCAAACATGCTAGAAATGCTCCAATTGAGCTAATTAGCTTATTGTGAGAATATTACAAACGTCTGACAAAAGTGAAAAATGTAAATTTCTAATTTCAACTAAACATGCTAGAAATGCTCCAATTGAGCTAATTAGCTTATTGTGAGAATATTACAAAGGTCTGACAAAACTGAAAAATGTGAATTTCCAATTTCAACCAAACATGCTAGAAATGCTCCAATTGAGCTAATTAGCTTATTGTGAGAATATTACAAACGTCTGACAAAACTAAAAAATGTAAATTTCCAATTTCAACCAAACATGCTAGAAATGCTCCAATTGAGCTAATTAGCTTATTGTGAGAATATTACAAACGTCTGACAAAAGTGAAAAATGTAAATTTCTAATTTCAACTAAACATGCTAGAAATGCTCCAATTGAGCTAATTAGCTTATTGTGAGAATATTACAAAGGTCTGACAAAACTGAAAAATGTGAATTTCCAATTTCAACCAAACATGCTAGAAATGCTCCAATTGAGCTAATTAGCTTATTGTGAGAATATTACAAACGTCTGACAAAACTGAAAAATGTAAATTTCTAATTTCAACTAAACATGCTAGAAATGCTCCAATTGAGCTAATTAGCTTATTGTGAGAATATTACAAACGTCTGACAAAAGTGAAAAATGTAAATTTCCAATTTCAACCAAACATGCTAGAAATGCTCCAATTGAGCTAATTAGCTTATTGTGAGAATATTGCAATTGTCTGACAAAAGTGAAAAATGTAAATTTCCAATTTCAACCAAACATGCTAGAAATGCTCCAATTGAGCTAATTAGCTTATTGTGAGAATATTACAAACGTCTGACAAAACTGAAAAATGTAAATTTCTAATTTCAACTAAACATGCTAGAAATGCTCCAATTGAGCTAATTAGCTTATTGTGAGAATATTGCAATTGTCTGACAAAAGTGAAAAATGTAAATTTCCAATTTCAACCAAACATGCTAGAAATGCTCCAATTGAGCTAATTAGCTTATTGTGAGAATATTGCAATTGTCTGACAAAAGTGAAAAATGTTAATTTCCAATTTCAACCAAACATGCTAGAAATGCTCCAATTGAGCTAATTAGCTTATTGTGAGAATATTACAAACGTCTGACAAAACTGAAAAATGTAAATTTCCAATTTCAACCAAACATGCTAGAAATGCTCCAATTGAGCTAATTAGCTTATTGTGAGAATATTACAAACGTCTTACAAAACTGAAAAATGTAATTTTCCAATTTCAACCAAACATGCTAGAAATGCTCCAATTGAGCTAATTGGCTTATTGTGAGAATATTACAAACGTCTGACAAAACTGAAAAATGTAAATTTCCAATTTCAACCAAACATGCTAGAAATGCTCCAATTGAGCTAATTAGCTTATTGTGAGAATATTACAAACGTCTGACAAAACTGAAAAATGTAAATTTTCAATTTCAACCAAACATGCTAGAAATGCTCAAATTGCGCAAATAAGCCTACTGTAAGAATTTTACAAACGTCTGACAAAACTGAAAAATGTAAATTTCTAATTTCAACCAAACATGCTAGAAATGCTCCAATTGAGCTAATTAGCTTATTGTGAGAATATTACAAACGTCTGACAAAACTGAAAAATGTAAATTTCCAATTTCAACCAAACATGCTAGAAGTGCTCCAATTGAGCTAATTAGCTTATTGTGAGAATATTACAAACGTCTGACAAAACTGAAAAATGTAAATTTCTAATTTCAACCAAACATGCTAGAAATGCTCCAATTGAGCTAATTAGCTTATTGTGAGAATATTGCAATTGTCTGACAAAAGTGAAAAATGTAAATTTCCAATTTCAACCAAACATGCCAGAAATGCTCCAATTGAGCTAATTAGCTTATTGTGAGAATATTGCAATTGTCTGACAAAAGTGAAAAATGTAAATTTCCAATTTCAACCAAACATGCTAGAAATGCTCCAATTGAGCTAATTAGCTTATTGTGAGAATATTGCAATTGTCTGACAAAAGTGAAAAATGTAAATTTCCAATTTCAACCAAACATGCTAGAAATGCTCCAATTGAGCTAATTAGCTTATTGTGAGAATATTACAAACGTCTGACAAAACTGAAAAATGTAAATTTCTAATTTCAACCAAACATGCTAGAAATGCTCCAATTGAGCTAATTAGCTTATTGTGAGAATATTACAAACGTCTGACAAAACTGAAAAATGTAAATTTCCAATTTCAACCAAACATGCTAGAAGTGCTCCAATTGAGCTAATTAGCTTATTGTGAGAATATTACAAACGTCTGACAAAACTGAAAAATGTAAATTTCTAATTTCAACCAAACATGCTAGAAATGCTCCAATTGAGCTAATTAGCTTATTGTGAGAATATTGCAATTGTCTGACAAAAGTGAAAAATGTAAATTTCCAATTTCAACCAAACATGCTAGAAATGCTCCAATTGAGCTAATTAGCTTATTGTGAGAATATTGCAATTGTCTGACAAAAGTGAAAAATGTAAATTTCCAATTTCAACCAAACATGCTAGAAATGCTCCAATTGAGCTAATTAGCTTATTGTGAGAATATTGCAATTGTCTGACAAAAGTGAAAAATGTAAATTTCCAATTTCAACCAAACATGCTAGAAATGCTCCAATTGAGCTAATTAGCTTATTGTGAGAATATTACAAACGTCTGACAAAACTGAAAAATGTAAATTTCTAATTTCAACTAAACATGCTAGAAATGCTCCAATTGAGCTAATTAGCTTATTGTGAGAATATTACAAACGTCTGACAAAACTGAAAAATGTAAATTTCCAATTTCAACCAAACATGCTAGAAATGCTCCAATTGAGCTAATTAGCTTTTTGTGAGAATATTGCAATTGTCTGACAAAAGTGAAAAATGTAAATTTCCAATTTCAACCAAACATGCTAGAAATGCTCCAATTGAGCTAATTAGCTTATTGTGAGAATATTACAAACGTCTGACAAAACTGAAAAATGTAAATTTCCAATTTCAACCAAACATGCTAGAAATGCTCCAATTGAGCTAATTAGCTTATTGTGAGAATATTACAAACGTCTGACAAAACTGAAAAATGTAAATTTCCAATTTCAACCAAACATGCTAGAAATGCTCCAATTGAGCTAATTAGCTTATTGTGAGAATATTACAAACGTCTTACAAAACTGAAAAATGTAATTTTCCAATTTCAACCAAACATGCTAGAAATGCTCCAATTGAGCTAATTGGCTTATTGTGAGAATATTACAAACGTCTGACAAAAGGGAAAAATGTAAATTTCCAATTTCAACCAAACATGCTAGAAATGCTCCAATTGAGCTAATTAGCTTATTGTGAGAATATTACAAATGTCTGACAAAACTGAAAAATGTAAATTTCCAATTTCAACCAAACATGCTAGAAATGCTCCAATTGAGCTAATTAGCTTATTGTGAGAATATTGCAGTTGTCTGACAAAAGGGAAAAATGTAAATTTCCAATTTCAACCAAACATGCTAGAAATGCTCCAATTGAGCTAATTAGCTTATTGTGAGAATATTACAAACGTCTGACAAAAGTGAAAAATGTAAGTTTCCAATTTCAACCAAACATGCTAGAAATGCTCCAATTGAGCTAATTAGCTTATTGTGAGAATATTACAAATGTCTGACAAAACTGAAAAATGTAAATTTCTAATTTCAACCAAACATGCTAGAAATGCTCCAATTGAGCTAATTAGCTTATTGTGAGAATATTGCAGTTGTCTGACAAAAGGGAAAAATGTAAATTTCCAATTTCAACCAAACATGCTAGAAATGCTCCAATTGAGCTAATTAGCTTATTGTGAGAATATTACAAACGTCTGACCAAACTGAAAAATGTAAATTTCCAATTTCAACCAAACATGCTAGAAATGCTCCAATTGAGCTAATTAGCTTATTGTGAGAATATTACAAACGTCTGACAAAACTGAGAAATGTAAATTTCCAATTTCAACCAAACATGCTAGGAATGCTCCAATTGAGCTAATTAGCTTATTGTGAGAATATTACAAACGTCTGACAAAACTGAAAAATGTAAATTTCGAATTTCAACCAAACATGCTAGAAATGCTCCAATTGAGCTAATTAGCTTATTGTGAGAATATTACAAACGTCTTACAAAACTGAAAAATGTAATTTTCCAATTTCAACCAAACATGCTAGAAATGCTCCAATTGAGCTAATTGGCTTATTGTGAGAATATTACAAACGTCTGACCAAACTGAAAAATGTAAATTTCCAATTTCAACCAAACATGCTAGAAATGCTCCAATTGAGCTAATTAGCTTATTGTGAGAATATTACAAAGGTCTGACAAAAGTGAAAAATGTAAATTTCCAATTTCAACCAAACATGCTAGAAATGCTCCAATTGAGCTAATTAGCTTATTGTGAGAATATTGCAATTGTCTGACAAAAGTGAAAAATGTTAATTTCCAATTTCAACCAAACATGCTAGAAATGCTCCAATTGAGCTAATTAGCTTATTGTGAGAATATTACAAACGTCTGACAAAACTGAAAAATGTAAATTTCCAATTTCAACCAAACATGCTAGAAATGCTCCAATTGAGCTAATTAGCTTATTGTGAGAATATTACAAACGTCTTACAAAACTGAAAAATGTAATTTTCCAATATCAACCAAACATGCTAGAAATGCTCCAATTGAGCTAATTGGCTTATTGTGAGAATATTACAAACGTCTGACCAAACTGAAAAATGTAAATTTCCAATTTCAACCAAACATGCTAGAAATGCTCCAATTGAGCTAATTAGCTTATTGTGAGAATATTACAAAGGTCTGACAAAACTGAAAAATGTAAATTTCCAATTTCAACCAAACATGCTAGAAATGCTCCAATTGAGCTAATTAGCTTATTGTGAGAATATTACAAACGTCTGACAAAAGTGAAAAATGTAAATTTCTAATTTCAACTAAACATGCTAGAAATGCTCCAATTGAGCTAATTAGCTTATTGTGAGAATATTACAAAGGTCTGACAAAACTGAAAAATGTGAATTTCCAATTTCAACCAAACATGCTAGAAATGCTCCAATTGAGCTAATTAGCTTATTGTGAGAATATTACAAACGTCTGACAAAACTAAAAAATGTAAATTTCCAATTTCAACCAAACATGCTAGAAATGCTCCAATTGAGCTAATTAGCTTATTGTGAGAATATTACAAACGTCTGACAAAAGTGAAAAATGTAAATTTCTAATTTCAACTAAACATGCTAGAAATGCTCCAATTGAGCTAATTAGCTTATTGTGAGAATATTACAAAGGTCTGACAAAACTGAAAAATGTGAATTTCCAATTTCAACCAAACATGCTAGAAATGCTCCAATTGAGCTAATTAGCTTATTGTGAGAATATTACAAACGTCTGACAAAACTGAAAAATGTAAATTTCTAATTTCAACTAAACATGCTAGAAATGCTCCAATTGAGCTAATTAGCTTATTGTGAGAATATTACAAACGTCTGACAAAAGTGAAAAATGTAAATTTCCAATTTCAACCAAACATGCTAGAAATGCTCCAATTGAGCTAATTAGCTTATTGTGAGAATATTGCAATTGTCTGACAAAAGTGAAAAATGTAAATTTCCAATTTCAACCAAACATGCTAGAAATGCTCCAATTGAGCTAATTAGCTTATTGTGAGAATATTACAAACGTCTGACAAAACTGAAAAATGTAAATTTCTAATTTCAACTAAACATGCTAGAAATGCTCCAATTGAGCTAATTAGCTTATTGTGAGAATATTGCAATTGTCTGACAAAAGTGAAAAATGTAAATTTCCAATTTCAACCAAACATGCTAGAAATGCTCCAATTGAGCTAATTAGCTTATTGTGAGAATATTGCAATTGTCTGACAAAAGTGAAAAATGTTAATTTCCAATTTCAACCAAACATGCTAGAAATGCTCCAATTGAGCTAATTAGCTTATTGTGAGAATATTACAAACGTCTGACAAAACTGAAAAATGTAAATTTCCAATTTCAACCAAACATGCTAGAAATGCTCCAATTGAGCTAATTAGCTTATTGTGAGAATATTACAAACGTCTTACAAAACTGAAAAATGTAATTTTCCAATTTCAACCAAACATGCTAGAAATGCTCCAATTGAGCTAATTGGCTTATTGTGAGAATATTACAAACGTCTGACAAAACTGAAAAATGTAAATTTCCAATTTCAACCAAACATGCTAGAAATGCTCCAATTGAGCTAATTAGCTTATTGTGAGAATATTACAAACGTCTGACAAAACTGAAAAATGTAAATTTTCAATTTCAACCAAACATGCTAGAAATGCTCAAATTGCGCAAATAAGC